>NW_009726663.1:0-51011 GCF_000703405.1 Apaloderma vittatum
AATCCGGCTGAGCCAACCCAATACAACTGCATATCTTGCTTTTTGTATAAAGCTGCTGCCATTCACAAACAAGTCCCAATCCGCATCTTCCACTGGCACATCTTTCAGGTCAGCTCCAGTGGAGTACACCTGCTCCATTGCCTGCAAGCAGTCATGAGTTAGCTCAGGGCTGGCAGTTAGGAAAGCCACCAGATTCAGGACTGCAGTCACTCTCAGTTCTACGTCATCTTGCTTCAAAAGAACAGCCTGATATTTCAGCATCTGGCTCGATGACAGACAATGCCCTTCTTTTTGTTCTAAGGCAGCTGTAACTGCATGAGGTACAAATATAGTAGTTTTTGTCCAAGGGTTAAATCCTGCGCCTCCTGGATCAATATCACTGTTGCCGCTGCCGTTCGGGGACATGCTGTCCCCGCCTTTGCTGATATTATCTAGTTGTTTTGAAAAGTATTCTCTAATTTAATTGGCTACTGCTTTTGCCTTACTGGTCTGACATCTGACTTCAGTTGTGTGGTTACCAGTTCAGCTGCTTGAGATCTTCCTGGTGTTCCTGAGGCCCAAACCAGAAGGATTACAGTGTTTTTGACTTCCTCTGGTACCTTCTGCAGCACAGCTTCTATCTGTAACATAAGAACTTTGGCATTCAGACGTTTATTTTCAGGAACGTGAACTTAAGTTTTTCTTTTTTAAAAGTAATTTGTGCATTTGGTCAGCTAAGTAGTGACACAAAGCAGTCTGGTACATATAGAAATTGATAGAGTAACACCCTTTGCCAGTTCTAAACTTCAAAGGCTAAAAAAAAAGCATCTGGCTTTCTTTTTGGCTTGTGGCACCAATAATTGACTCACTCTGCTTACTAAAATTACCTTTACGTGTGTTTAATACTGAATAAGTAGTTCCTGTATGTACTAGAAAATGGATTTTCTCACTCCCCAACCTCATTATAACCAGAGGCTCTGTTGCAGAGGTTTCCAATTCATCCCCCCTGTCTCCCTCAGTCAGAACCCACCATCATTGGGTTAGCTATTTGTCCCGGAATTCCTTCAAATCCCTGCTGCTTCAATTGCAGGCATTCTCTTTTCCAGTTTTCCTTCTCTTTGCAAAAGGCTCACTGATCTTTTTCTAATGGCATTCCAGCCCTTGGCATTCTGCCAGGATCTTGCCTGCCTCTCGGAGCCTGATAACACCCTCCTCCAGCCTTGTTATTTTCCTGGGCTATAGCCACTGCCAGCAGCTTTTTATCTCTAGTTTTACTTTTTTCTGCTCTTCCTCCTCTACTTTCTTTCTGTTGTTATGCACTTTCCAAGCATGCTTCAGTATTTCATTTAACCCCCTCTAACTTATGTAATTTCTTTTTTATATTTGAATTAGATTATCTGACAAAAATGCAGAGTAGTGAGACAGCATTGACTTCATTTTCCAGATTCAAATCAGTATATTTTCCTTCTGTTTCCATCGGTCTCTCAGTGAAAGAAGAGAGTTCCTCATTATTTCTCTGAATGACTTGATACAATTTAGACCAATTCTTTACTTTTGGAATTGCATTCCAAACACTAGGTAAAATCAGTCTCTGATATTCAGTTAATAATAGTTTGTGAACATGATCGTTAAGATTCCAATTAGGATTGTTAACTGGAAAATGCTCCTCTAATTCTTCTTCCTGTGTATCCTGAGCATAGACTCTCCCTGCCTGTTCTCTACCTTTAGCTAGAATGGCACTTTTCATAAGATGTTAGATTGCTTAAGATCATCTGCAGATCATTCCAGTCAGGATCATGATTTTCAGTTATGGCTTCCATGACTTTCACTACCCATGCAGGGTCTTTCCTATACACTCCTGCCATTTCTTCCCAAGCATTCAAATATGATACTGAGAACAGCACATTTACCCAAACAGGTCACCTGTCTGGTCCCGCTCCCCGTCCGAGAGGGACCAGTACGTTCAGAACCTCCCTCTGTCTAGTTCTGCCCATCACCGGACTGAAACGTCCTCCTCCATCAGAACTATCCATATCACTGCTCTCTTGCTCTCTCTGTCCCTGTCTCACTCCTCTTCTACCACGTGCAGCTGCCCTCTGCTCATTTCCCCTCCGTCTCTTCTCATCAGTCCAACCAACATATCAACATCCTCTTCTTCCTCTTCTTCACATTTCTCTGTTCTCTTTCTAGGGGTAAAACTAGAGGGTCTCATGGCAGCACATGGATACCACAATCCCTCTGCCATTCAGGATGATTTTGCATAGTAAAAAACATATCATAGAACCATAGAATCGTCAGGGTTGGAAAGGACCTTAAAGACCATCTAGTTCCAACCCCCCTGCCATGGGCAGGCACATCCACCACTAGACCATGTTCCCAGAGCCCCATCCAGCCTGGCCTTAAAAACTTCCAGGGATAGGGCTTCCACCACCTCTCTGGGCAACCTCTGCCAGTGTCTCATCACCCTCATGGTGAAGAACTTCTTCCTAAAGTCCAGTCTGAACCAATCCATCTCTAGCTTCAATCCATCCTCTCTAATCTTATCCCTACCCGACACCCTAAAAAGCCCCTCATCAGATTTCTTGTAACCCCCTTAAGATACTGGAAGGCCACAACAAGGTCTCCTTGGAGCCTTCTTTTCTGTAGACTGAACAGCCCCAACTCTCTCAGTCTGTCTTCATAGGAGAGATGCTCCAGCCCTCTAATCATCCTTGTGGCCCTTCTCTGGACAGATAACCTCATTCTAAGCATCTAAGACATATAATGTGAAACGTCCTGAAGAAAGCTTTTCTCTCAGGTGTCTCTAAAGAAAGCACTGGGACAATTTGACTTAGTCTATCTTATAAATGTTTAAGGTGACATGCAATCCACTCCATCTTTTTCAAGTTGCCTGGGTAGATATTGGATTTTCTCTCCAGATGGCTGCTTCATTATGTACACCGAAGAATTTTCCCATGAGCAAATTTTAGTAGCAGTTTCAAAAAAAATACATTGAAACAATGGTTTGGATATTTCCCCATAAAATCTTAAAAGCCTAAGCAAATGAAAAGAAAAAATTATTCTTGTCTCTGGCCAAATGTTAGTTGGACTTAGATAATGTCAATTAGACATAACTAGTTGGTAGCTAGATCCCTATGTTTATGATTTTGTTGAGGATGAGTTCTAATAGTCTTGCAAAATAAGTATCCCCAGGTGTTAGTTCTGAGTAAGAACAGCCTATAACAAATTATTATTCAGCTCTAGATTGAAGGGAATTGGATACTTCTTTTTTATCTTCAAGTTATATGCATGCTAAACTTAAAAAAACTAAACTAAGAAATGGGAAAAAAAGACCCTTTGTCTATGAGTAGTATGCTTTCCCATGTTCGGTTAAGAGAAGTATGTACTTAAATATAGCTTTTTGGGTATAAGTTAGAACTGGAATTTCTAGTTTGTTTTTTATAATTCCTCCCATCCTATTTTTAATTAAGTACAAGATTCATCATCAAAATCACATGATAATCTATCTTTCTTATGAGAAGTGATAAACATTGATTTAGGTCTGTAGTTTTATGTCGTGTGCTATCTTTACAAAATGAAAAGGTGGTTAGACTTGAATGCTTTTTCTAGAATGCCTAGGATAAAAAAAAATCTATAAGCATTTGTTCTAGTGAAAAAAAATGTGAGAAATTGTCACGGTAGACTGAAATAAATAATTCTTGTGCCCTATAAAACTACATGCAGGAATAATTCAGATTTGTATCTCTGAAGCCCTAGTAAATTGCATAAATAAATAATTGACTCACAATTTAGGAATACAGATTTTCTGAACTCTTTTCAAATTTGATAATAATCTCTCATATTTAAGTTCATCTGATAATTCTGTTTGTTGTTCTTGGCGTGTGATATAGTTCTGCCAGGAAGATGATGGTAATGAAAAGTTCTTCCTTCTTGTTTTTTCTAAGAAAAAATATTCTATATTCCCAGCAAAGTATGGTTGCAATAGTAATGGTAAAATAGCATTGTGTGACTGAGTTTGTCATTTATAGTTCTGTACTGATTCATTAGAATTTTACATTTTGTTTTCATGGAGGTTGGTTAGCTGTTGCAAGCACGTTTTTTTTACAAGAAAGAGTCAGAGGTATAAAATATAGAAGTCATATGGTAAGACACAAATGATATGAAATGTAGCACAAATAAATCTTGTTTTTGGAACATAACAAAGTGAACAGTAGTGTCTGTGCAGCATATTGTCTTTATATTCCTGTAATGTTTCTTTCTCTTTTATTATTTTTTTTGCCATTTTACATAGAAAGAAAGGGGAAATAAAAAATCCCCAGAGAACAAGTCTGAATCCCCTAGCAAAGCAGCAAAAGAATGTATTTCATTTGAAATTTTAAACTGAAATTGAAAATGAGAGGAAAGACCTGACTTTTCAGTGATGACTTTTATTGTAAGCAGAACTAGGAGGACTTACTTTAATATTTTAGACTAAGATTTGCTATTTTCTTTCTTTGTCTTGGAGTCTGCTCTAGTGTCATGTCTTTTGCACAGCAGAGGAAATATACTGAATATCCTCTAGACTGGATATACATAAAGGACTGGATACACTTAAAGAACTGGATATACATGGTCTTTTTTTTTAAAGTTGATTTCCATGTTACAATAAATTTCCCTTCTTCTGACTACAGCTCAGTCTTTTTCATTGTGTGCATTCTCTGGCTCTACCTCTGTAAAGCTGATTCTCTTTGATTTTGGTATGCTTGAGTCAAGATGGATGTATCACAGGAAGTTTAAGAGCTGTTTCCACTGTGATTAATAAAATCAAAGCTTTCTGAAATGGCTTTTTCACCATGTAAATTGTCAGTCAGAAAATGGAGAACAAATGGCAGTACCATCAGCCATACTGCAAGCAGCATCAAATGTGAGTGAAGAAAGAGTGAGAATAACACTTCATTTGCTCATCTTAGCGTAGTCCCTTCCGGTGGTGATTGTCAAACTCTTTCTACTGAACAAAGCTGCTACATCAAAATGTTCAACTACAAGAACTGGTCCAATGAGCAGTCTTTTCTGATTTGTCTTACACGCCTCTGAAAATTTTTGGATGTTTTATTTATACTGGAATTTGGCATGGTAAAAACAGTGTGAATGGACATTTTCCTTTCTTGTCCTCACTAGAATTCTCTTAGCTTTATAGATAGGCCCAGATAGGTCCTTTATAGATAGGCCCAGTCCTCTTACATTAATGGCAATTTATTACAGTTACTACTGACCTCCATGGAATTTCACATGTGAGAAGTACTAGCAGAAGCTTCAATAACGCATGAGAATACTGGTAGAAGGAATTCACTGATCGTGGAATCCAGTCAATAAAGAAAAGTTTTTAAGGGTGCACAGAACTTCCCAGGAATAGCCTACACCATAAGTATGAAGCGAATTAGGATCGCTTTTCAGCTAAGGCTGAAATTAATAAACTGTATGTCAAATGTGCATTTGTACTTGGACTTTTTAAATAATAGCATTATACTTAAGAATGTGAAGCTATGCAAGTTGTGATTTTGACATGGATAGCAGGCATTTGTTTAGGGGTATCTTGATTAATGCTGGTGATCAAAACAGGAGACATTTTTAGAAGGAATGCTTTTGGCTGCTATATTACAGATATTACCATCAAATTCATGTCAGAAACCTATCAACTAGAGAAATGATTCTGTGAGAGTGGACGTAAGAAGCAAAATAAGCGTTGATCTCGAATTTGGTTCAAGGCTTGAGATTCAAGGGAAGGTTTCTGTTGGTATAAGAAATGAGAACATATCCATTCATATGGTTTATGATGAGCAGGAAGGCTGACTGATAGCCTTGATGTGAAGCTAGACGTTTTAAATTTAAAAATTGTCACAGAAAAGGTTAAGGCT
Organism: Apaloderma vittatum; assembly: GCF_000703405.1. NCBI lineage: Eukaryota > Metazoa > Chordata > Aves > Trogoniformes > Trogonidae > Apaloderma > Apaloderma vittatum. The sequence continues at coordinate 5,874 of NW_009726663.1, forward strand.
TATGCTTTATTGAGAGTGAGGACAAGAGGGTACTGGAAAGTATTGTGAGTACAAATAGTGGGCCTCTGCATGTCTTATCCATTGAAGTTGTTTTTCTTTATAACTTTGGCAGAACTTTAACATCATACATCAGGATTAAATAAAATGTGCTACCTATTCTTTTCAATTATAGCCAACCTAGAAGTTGTGAGAAAGGAATTAAACATTGTAATGAAGTTAATCAGTGATGTAGCACTGTGTAGCAAACTTTTGAAATGCCTTGTTAATTTTTTTAAGTTACTGTTATGGGGTTGGTTGTTTTGTGGTTTTGTGGTTGGATTTTTTTTGGGGAGGGTGTATGTTGGTTTTAGTCTGTTTTCTTTTTTGTTTTTTTTAGTTGTTTTGGGTTTTTTTTTGTAATTATGCACTATTTTTTCCCATTAATTGTCATTAAGCTGATGTATAGAAATAAATATGTACAAAGCCAACTCTCTACATTATGCACTTCTCACAACAGCCAACTCTGACTTTAAAATTTCCTCAAAATTATTTTGGGGGGCACAGAAAACATAATTTTTAATGTCCATACTTCATGCCATTCTTTCTCTCTTTCTTTCTTGTTCACAGACATTCTTCATTGCTAGAATGCCAAGCAGTTGTGCTAAAAATTATATTTCCTAAGAAAAGAGGATAAAATATCTGAAGCTCTCCTTTCATGCAGCTGTCAAATCTGAAAATGTGGTGGAAAGTGTTGTACAATGCTTGCATTTAAAACAAATAAATATACCAATGATATTTGCATTGTCATCTATGCTAATATCTAGACAAACATAGCCAGTGTTTCAATTACAAATCCTTTGTAGCAACAATTGCTGTTAATTTTTATTCATTAAAAGAAAAAGAAAAAGCATACATAGCATATGATGTGACACTTGGATTTTGAGGATAATAACATTTATTTTGGGGGGATAATGGATATGCCATATGTACAAAATAATGGAACTTTTTTTTGCATGGGTTTGGGAAAGTATTTTTATAAATACAATGCCTGCCTATGTGTATTTTTGTCTGTCATCTGTATGTGTATAAATAAAAAGTGCATCTAAGAATATTGTAGACATACTTACATGTGCTTGCTGTCCATGTGTTTTCAAACTATTATGATAATAGAATAATAGATAATAGTATGTATTTAAGGCTTTATAAATAAATCTTTGAAATCAGTCAGCTGGACAGGTGGCATAACAGCTGAAAATTGCTATTATACTATGTGAACAAGCCAACTGTTCTTCAGGTGAGTACTTAAAATCATACTTAATCTCTTGTATTATAGCTTCTCATAAGAAGCTGTGGCAGTTATTTTTTTGTTCTTCCCAAGTGCTTCTGCCTTCTCATTAGTGGATCAGAACTTCAGGTGGCCTCTTACATATGTAGAGATGATGAGAACAGTAATCACATTAAAAGCTGGAGTTGATATTATCTATGTAGTGGCTAGTCTTACAGTATGCACAACCTCTTCCCCAAGACAAACCACACAAGAGCTATAAAAAGCTTTGTCACTGATGTCTTAATGGACTGGAAGGCATCAGAATAACAGCATTAAACACAGTATGCTTCCCAAGAAAATGACTAAGCCTCCACTGGTGAAATTAGAGCCTTTCACTGTCAGAGGAGGCTGCCTATAAACTCTGTGAGTTTCTGTCCATCTTTCATAATGGATTTGAGGTTGTGACTGATTGCTGAAAGACACATTACAGCAACGTATGGCTACATACATTGCGTCAGGAGAATGGAAATCTGAATTCCAAGCTTCTTTTCAGAATAGATATAGACTGTAGCAAATGATGTTTGCTTCTTTCTCACTGGTTTATTTTTTACTGGGCAACACAAAGATTGTTCAGATTTGGTGTTTTGCCTGTCCTTTAGTCCATAAGGATAAGATACAGAAACATATTCACATGGGATATCGCTGAATGATGTGTAAGACCAGTTCATTCTTCATTGAAAACTCATATGAATTTGAAGTAATAACTCCCACTGTTCATCTGTATTGTTTTACCCACAGATACTGGTAGCAGGCAATTTACATCTTGCTTAAAACAACAGCTCAACAGCCTTAATCCCTCTTTTCACTGTTTAAGTGTCTAAACTTTGTTTTGTTTTTTTTATTGCTGTCTAGATGCTATTTAGATATTCCACAAGAAGAGATCATCTCTGAGATGATTTAAAATATTTCTTTCTTGTTCTAAATGGCTCTGAAAGGAATTCCTGAGGAGTCTCCTAAGACTTCTGTTGTTTCTTTTAGACCTGGCTTATGTTAGAGACTCAGAAAGACGTGGAAAAAGTGAACTATTCTGAACTCAAAATGTGTTTTCTTTTTATTTAGTGCACTTATTTTGATTATATATTAAATGATTCACTAGCTTATGAGTAACCATATTTTATCTTCATGACCTACCATATGTGCTCATTTCAGAAACTGTTTAGACAAGTAAGTACTGTGGTAATGTGTCCAAGTGTACCTGTCCCACACCCCTACTGTGCACTCATTTCTCACCACGTACTTGCAGAGCTGTTATTGCTCTATAATGAAATGGAGAATTCTGTGTGAGGTACTGTATTTGGTTTTTTTCCTGAAACATTACTGTCACATTACTCATTAGGCTACTGTCAGTCCCTCTAGCACACACAGGTATCTTGTGAACTGACCTACACTATTGAATTCTGGAATGAAGCACAACTTGTCCAAGTACAGCTGAATCTCTTAATATTATAGCATTAGTTTTGCAAACATCCCTGTCTAATCTGCCTCACTTTCCACGCAGACACAGCACTGAATGCGGCTGGGAGTACTCATTTTGGATCACCAATCTGGAGAGTGCAGCACACACTGACTTGTGACATGTCTGCTTTCAACAACATAATCCTATTTCCAATACAATTTTTCAGCTGAGAAAAGATAAAATTGTCTTGTAAGTATGATACGTTTACTTCATTCATATACTAATCTACCTTCTGCAATAGGAAAGAGTATAGTGTAGACAGAGACTGTAATCAGATATAATTCAGTCTAGGGGCAACTAATACAGATAATTTAAGGGCATACGTGGGACTTTGACCTTCTTCATTCAAAATTTTCATTGTAATATTGATTATTTTCAATGCTTAAAATTTATTAGATTTTAATCAAATACTGAGTGTGAAAACATGCTGAAATCTATCTTTAAGAGCATTTGCAACAAAGAGAAGATACAGTTATTTTTAAGATTTCTTGCAACTCAATCCATTTGTAACTCTTTCCACTTTACATCCCACATTTTCTTACAGTTTATCATGCAAACACGTACGCAACACTTTTCTACAAGCCCATCACACTAGAGCTCCTTGCAATGTGATTCACTTTAAAACTATGACCTTATTGCACTTTACCTCTCTCACTCATCTCACTCTTACACTTACCGGTGTTCAAGATCCTTCCTCTGGTCACTGTTGACACATGCATTGGTCACAACAGCACTCATCCCTTTCTTCTGCCATACTTGACTGAAACATTTCTATGTGTGTATTGAAGTGTACTTCCTCTCTCTTCATGAAACATAGTGAAAGACATCATAATTGTCCTAGGTAGTCTTGAAATACCTTGCACATGCAGTCCCTTCCAGCATCTTCTGTTCACTGCCTTACTTTCAAAGGAAAGAATTTGCTCTTGAATTAAGAAACTGCCTTTTAAAATTTGGCTGCTGATCAGTTTTGGACAAGGATTCGTTGCAATCTACTTTAAATAGTCTCAACAACAGGTGGATTTGGAAAGTAGATCAAAATTATATCATTAAAATTATTAGATTGATATGTGAACTTGAACATACACCCAGAGTGAGATCAGGCTGGCAAACAAGGGATACATTCCAGCCGTGTACCAGCTGCTTGAGAAAGATCATGATTTTATACGTACTCAGCATTTAATTCTGTAAGGTGAACACTGCATACTCTTTCTGTCCTACCTGTTTATTTAAGAGATGTACACGTAAACTTGGTTTTAAAGATTTTTCTTTCCTCTTCTAAACACCTGAAGACATTAGGCAATTTCCTGAATGAAAATTTCTTTTTTAACACTGGTTTGTTTATACTTCAATTTTTCCCTCCACCCCCACCAAATGATTAAGGGACTTGATCATCTATTCTATGAAGATAGACTGAGAGAACTGGGGCTATTTAGTCTCAAAAAGAGATGGCTGAGAGGGGACCTCATTAATGTATACCAATATCTGAGGGGTGGCTGTCAAGAGGAAAGTGCCAGTCTCTTTTTGATGGTGTCCAGGAATAGAACAAGGAATAATGATTATAAATTAGAGCATAGCAAGTTCTACCCCACATGAGGGTTCTTTACTGTGAGGGTGACGGAGCACTGGAACAGGCTCCTTAGAGAGGTTGTGGAATCTCCTTCTCTGGAGACATTCAAAACCCACCTGGTCACGTTCCTGTGTGACCTATTCTAGGTGATCCTGCTCTGGCAGGGAGATTGGACTAGATGATCTCTAGAGGTCCCTTCCAACCCCTAGCCTCCTGTGATTCTGTGGTTCTGTGATTCTATGATTCTATGAAAAGCCTGTTTTGTAATAATGTACATAGTTGTTTTCTAGTGGTCCAAGTAATAATAGGGTGATAATAAAAGAAATTAATCTCTCACTGTTTCATATTATTGTGATATGATTACATCCAATCCTTTTCAGTGAGATAATCTCATAGGATGTAGCAGAAAGGCATAAGGAAGAAGAAAGGGATGATGTGATCTCAGATTGTTTGACACATAAAATCCCAATACCTTTTTTTGCCAAAGAAGCTGATTTCAGAAATTGCTTTCATGTGAAAAAGAAGTGGGTACATTACACCTTCTAGCCTCAGGTCAGACTGGTGTGCGACACAACCTGAATTCTTATTCTCCCTAACCATGTCTTGGAGATAGCCCACAAACTGCATTGGCTAAGAAAACAAGATACACTGCTGCTGTGGGAAACAAGTTATGATCATATCGTGTACATTAACTGGTGGGTTCTGAGTAGATGAAGTGGCAGATGGAGAGGGAAGGCTCTTATCTGCAAGGGTACAGAACAGCTGTGAGGCATTTCTGATCTTTAAAGTATAGCCAATGTTTTCTTCTGCAAATTTCTTCAGAGTCTCTGAATAGTAACGCCTTGCTCCACTGGAAACTCTGCTGCCAATCTGCCTTCAGCAAATGCATGGAATGGTATGACAAAGCACGGCTAATTGCCACAGAATGAATACTTATTGCCTGCTTGTTTTCATGCCTTATATTGGAATTTCTAGCAGTTATTATCCAGCAGGTCTTGGATGTAGAGGTACATTTGTGCCTTGTTAAAGAGAGGAGGTATTACCAAACAGGTTTCCAGGATTTAAGGAAGAAGGAGAAATAATATTTTTTTCTGTCACTGTAAGTATCAGCAGCAATAAAAGATTTATCTGTGGTAGTTTATGGGTTCGACCATATTAATAATTTGCTCGCTCATTACATTATCACCTGCTGCTACAGCCCTCTCCCTGGCAGGTGTAGAGCGAAAAGACAAATGTATTTTTCTTGTGCAGTTCGTTCCATAGCCAGAAAGTCTACTTTGAGTTGCCACATAGACATTCTTATCTTTAATGGAAGTTTATAGACTTTATACTAAGCTGTTATTAGGTAAAATAGATACCAGTTAATTTTACCCTGAAGCTGAAAAGCTCATGTTAGAAGCAATAAAATCTGTCAGAAGACCAGGATATACAGCTATGAGCATCACCCTGAGAAGAAGATTTTCTGAGTATGGAGGATTTTCTGAGTACAGTAGTAAGCCTGGGGATTTCTGAAAAAAAAAAAAAAAGCTGAAGCTGCCTCTGTTTAGTGTTTGTTAGTATTTGTAGAATCACTTCTGCATGCTTCCTTTACTTCAGTCTTCTTTATTCTCAGAAAAATCTTGAGAAAAAAATCTATTATCTCTAAGCAAAGTGAAAATCTAAACTGAAATCCTATGTATTTTGAGTGTGTATCTTCTAATAATTTTCCTCAGCTCTGGCTGGACAGAGAAAAGAGCACAACTTCACGTATTTTCTTCATATTTGGAAGAGACCTTATCACTCTTCACAACTACATAAAAGAAGGTTGTAGTGAGGTGTGGGTCGGTCCCTTTTCCAAAGTAACAAGTGACAGGACAAGAGGAAATGGCCCTCAGGTTCTGCCAAGGTTTAGACTGGACCTTAGAAAAAAAATTCTTCTCTAAAAGCATTTTTAAGCCTTGGAACAGGCTATCCAGGGATATAGTAGAGTCACCAACCCTGGAGGTATTGAAAACATGTGTAGGTGTGGTGCTGAGGGGCATCGTTTAATGGTGGGCTTGGTAGTGATAATCTAAAGAGTTTTCTCCAAACTAAATGATTCTACTATTCTATAATCTTTAGAGGTCCCTTCACAACCTAAACCATTCTTTGATTCTGTGTTTAAAGTCCTGTGTGGCCAGACAGAATTCAAGAATCTTGATAATTCTTCCTAGACCTTATCCTTGCTCTGTAGTACTTCATGACGTAATGTTAAATACACTCATTATATGTGTTCTTCCTCGATGAGAAGCCTATCAAACTCTTAGCTGATGAATAAACAGTGAGTATACATTGGTATAGGACTTCTGTGTTCTTCAAGAAGTATGTTAGGGTACAAATCTGTTGGAAAGGCATCATCCACACTAATCATTTGTTAGCAAAGAAGATGAGCAAAAAGAAATATTTCCCCAGACTACAGTATCAAATTCATATTCCAGATTTTGAGTTTACCCATGATGCCTTTTATAGCAAATGTACACTATCTCTATAAAGGAAAAATAATGCATTATGTGTTCTGTGAGGCATGTGTATACTTTTCTCCTTAGCACATGTTGTCATTTTATTTCATTTCAGTAGAAAGTGAAAGGCATGAGCTTTTACTTACACATTGGGATCTGAATTAAGACATCCTGGGTTCAGTTTTTAAGATTCATTTCAGGCTCATTTTTTCTTGCTATTTGCTTTTTTGGATCTATGCTGGTTTCCATTTGTTTAGCTAATTAGATACCACACATGCCTCAATATGAATTTAGTGCAGGACAGGTATCTCATTGTGGCTCTGGGAAGGTCTCAGCCAAAGCCAACTATAGCAGCATCAAGGGGGTTCAAGAGCCAGCAGGCTAATATGGAGTGTGAATAGGCATAATTGGGGATAAAGAGGTGGCTCTACATGTGATTCAGAAAACAGGCGCAAACACTGTCTTGGAAACGTGTCTGTTGCCTGGTGTACTTCTTTTAAGAGCTATATTCTTTTGACGTTATTTAGTAAGAAGCTGCTTTATTGAACTGTGTGTTAAATTGCTCTTGGACAGGCAATTGACTGCTTTCCAGAATTTGCTTTCCTGCTGGCAAAATAGAAGTAATATTTAACTTACTGTTATTTTTTGGATACACATGGCTGAGTCATAAGCCCAGTTTCATGTTTCTCTGCTACTTCAAAACGATGGTGCTCTCACTGACATGTGTCCACCCTCCTAACTGGCTTGGCATCTCTCATCTGCCACTTGCTCAGCATACATGTCCCTCAATTACTTTTTTGACATTGTTTGGTTTATTCCCTCTTGTGCAGAAACTTTCACTCTCAGGGAGAGTTCAGCAGTGTATAACAGCTGTGATGATGTCCCCCTGCTGATATAAAAAAATCCAAAGTTCATCTTACAATATTAGAGATTAATTTTGTCAACCTGCAGCAATGCTAACAAGCAGGTTAGCATGAAGCCACACTAGGTTGTTTTGGAGTACTTCAGCAGCCTAAGTGCTTTTGGAACAGAGGAAGGACTGATGTCACCAATGTACCAGGAGCAAAAAATAGGCTAAATGAGACAAAATTAAATAAAAATAGTGAGCAGCTTCAGCATGATCTTTCAGAGAAAAGTCTCCAAGGCGTAGGCCATTTAGGTTTAAAGCTGGAGAAAAATTCTTATCTGTCCCCAAAGGTATTAATCAGGTTCTCCTTGAGCAGGACATTGTGAGAGGCATTGCTGAAAGTCTTATTCCTCAGAATTATTAGAGACATCAGAGCACCTGCATATGATTTGGTAGACCTTCACTCAGCTGTGCCAAACACCTGATGCCTCATAAGAAGGTGAGGACTCCTTTCTCCAATCTCCCCCTACCTATCTGAGTAAGTCAACATGACAATTTGAAGTGAAGATGATGGGAAAAAGAATATCCTTCCTCATTCTTGTAGAAGCAGTTGAAGTCTTGAAGTGTAACATGTAAGTATTTTTTGCTTTTTATATACCCAGAAATATGTGTGTGAGGATTAACATGCATGTGTTCTCTTTTGCTCAAACACAAACTCAAATAAATTAAACCTCGTGTGGCCTATTGAGAATATACTTGTGCTATAGCTACAAGGAGTTTTGTTTTCTGAGTTGGATTCCTGTCATGCCTCTACTCTTCTTTTGGGAGCAGGGGAGATAGCAGGGTTGTTGCTAAGCAGCAGCTGTCGCCAGAAAGCTGTGTGTATAATGTTGTGGTAGTGGATTAAGTGCCACTGAAGTACATCACTTCTGAAGCCTTTCTGTCTGTTATCTGTTGAAATGATTTATAGCCACAGTATTCAGCCCAATGTGTATATCCATTTTCCCTTTTCCACCCATCCATACTGCCTCTGATGTCTGGCGATTTTAAGGCTGTCTGTTTTTCTCACTGTTAGTATTCTGAGGAAGCCTGGCCCTAGAGCTACAGTGCTGGTGTGAAATTCTACCTGTGACTGACTTGCTCCTGACAAATACAACCTCCAGCCTTAGTATTAATGGAGGTGACTGTTAAGAAAAGCAGTTAGCTATATGAGTTTCTCCTAAGGAGCCTCTTTTTTTCCTCACAGAGTTGTTATGGCCAGCTCTCAAAATACTGGTTGCAGAATATAATTTTAAGAATATTTATTTCTGCTTGTTAGAATGTTAGAATTGTTCAATGTCTGAGGTTTCCCATCAGCACAACTAAACGATGGAACTAATTATCAATGTGTTTGAACTATTTTCAGAAATGCAGTATCCTGAAAACAGTAAGAAAAGATTCCTGTAGCTATTTTGCTAATGCTGTGTAAACACAAAGTGCCATTTACTTCCAGCGAGACCGAAGAAATCAGGCTCACACAAGGGACAACATCCCGTCTGTTCTTTACACTGACTGGGTAGGAGACTAGATCTGAAAGTCTTTCATTGAAATCGAAATGACATTGTCCATGAAAAAATAAGCCCTCCCTTTTAGCAAGTTCATTTAATCCAAGGTCCAGGCAGAATAGTGTTGACTCCATCTGCACACATACCAATAAGTCTTTCAGACTCTTCTTAGGTGTTTGCAAAGTTTTATTGTTTATTTTCAGTAAAAAAAAAAAAAGTTTTCCTTTTATTTGTTTGTTCTTCTGTCTTGAAGTTATAAATTCTTCTCTTGCAAGAACTATGTTATTCTTGCATTTCTAGAGCAGCTGTTGTGTCTGGATGTTAATTTGGTTTTGGTCTCTTACTATTCTAGCCATGTAAGTGATAGCTAGGGGGAAAAAATAAGCAAATGTGTAGCTTTCAAGGTGGAGAAAGGGGAAACAAAATCCCAAACAAAACCATGTCTCCTCCCCAACTCTGATGCTACAGTTCATGCAGTCATCTTGTTATAAATAGGTGCAATTGGAGTTCTTTACTGCTACTCAGTCACCTGTCTTTATAAAGCAGTCATCACTTCCTAAAATGATGACCATTAAAACCACAAGTACCCAGATTGCCGTGCCTTGGGAAAAGAAAATCACAGTGCAGAGTTGGGTGATGCCATATTTTTTTCTGGTCTTCTGAAACCTGGTAGTTACAGGTACAACCACCTCTGATGGCTATTGCTGACAAAGAAATTGGGCTGGCAGCTTAGAGAATCATAGAATTGTCAGGGTTGGCAGGGACCTTAAAGATCATCTAGTTCCAACCCCCCCGCCATGGGCAGGGACATCCCCCACTAGATCAGGCTGCTCCGATCCAGCCTGGCCTTAAAAACTTCCAGGGATGAGGCTTCCACCACCTCTCTGGGCAACATCTGCCAGTGTCTCACCACCCTCATGGTGAAGAACTTCTTCCTAACGTCCAATCTGAATCGATCCATCTCCAGCTTCAATTCATCCTCTCTAGTCCTACCACGGCCCAACATCCTAAAAAGCCCCTCACCAGCTTACTTGTAGGCCCGCCTTGAGATACTGGAAGGTCATAGTAATCACAGAATCACAGAATTTCAGGGGTTGGAAGGGATCTCAAAAGATCATCTAGTCCAGCCCCCCTGCCAGAGCAGGATCACCTACAGTAGGTCACACAGGAACGTATCCTGGCGGGTTTTAAATGTCTCCAGAGAAGGAGACTCCGCAACCTCCCTGGGCAGCTTGTTCCAGTGCTCTGTCACCCTCACAGTGAAAAAGTTTTTTTCTAATATTTTTATGGAACCTCCTGTGTTCCAGCTTGAACCCATTGCCCCTTGTCCTGTCATTGGACATCACTGAAAAGACCTTGTCTCAGCTCCTAGGACTGCAAATCTATTAATGTTTGCATTCACGTAGACTTACTTTAGAGTGTAACCAAAAGAAAAAAAATGAGATTGAAGTGTTCCGTGTACAATCTTTAAATGATAATCTCTTTATTTTTAGAGCTTTAATTTAGGTCTTAGATTTAATGTAAGGTCAAACGAAAATTTAGCAGGTGTCGTAAATGTCAGAAGAAGAAGAATACACACAAAAGAGAATGAAAATTGTGTTGGTACATAAAAAAAAATCAGCTGGTAGTAGCTGACAAAAGAGTATATGCTAGGGCAATAAATTTGCCAAAGTCCTTTTCAGAGTCTTTTCATATTTTATATTGAGTGCTTGTTTCTATTTGACTTGGTGAAGAAGGTCAGGTTGCAAGTAGCACACTGCGAAATTGCCAAGAATATACCACCAGCCAGTGAAAACTGATGTAATATTACTGATGTTAGAAGTAGAATAACATTGTAATGACTACTTATTATCAAAATTTATTGATTTGAGTTCCATTTCTGTTATTTTTATGTCTTTTCTGATGCTCTTACTTTTCTGTGAATGTGTGTTTCTGCCTTGTGTAGCTTCCCAGCATTTGAATGTATTGGTAAACTGAAGTAGTATATTTATTCTTTAATGGAATACAAAAAACAAAATTAGCAATTATCTTAGGAAGCAAATTATAAAGAAATCAGTTTAATATATTTGCACTGCTTGTTGAGCTACATTCCGTCACCTTTGAAATGTGCTATGTAAAGCTATAAGTTGTGGAAAAAAAATTGAAAATTGGTGCCATCGTAGTGACAGTAAGAGAAAGAGGAGGAGGAGAAAGGCAGAAAACATTAATACTTAATCTCCTCTTCTACTTAAACACTAGTGCATCATTTATTTCTCCATAGTGTGAGATTGTTGTGTCCCTCTTGCATTTAGATAAGGGTAGTCTCTGCTCTTCTTTCACTGCCCAGCCTAAATCTGAGACTTTGTGGACAAGGTCATAGTGTCCAGGTAGTACCTACTAATTGCTGAGAAAATACTTGATTATCTTATGTTCTGAAGAGCATTTTTCGAGGTATTTATGTAACTTTCCTTCACAGGATCCTGATACGAGACAAGGAAGTAGATAGTATTGAATAAACCTAGGCCTCCTTGCTTTCCAGCCTCCTCTCTCCCATCTTATCTTTTGTGATTAAAATGATGAATAATTAATTTTAAATATATCACAGTTCAGCAAGAGAGAAATCTAACTAGTGTTTCTACCAGTTTTTAAGGTTGGTAGTCTAGAAATAAAACTTACAAATGTGAGTTTATCACCTCAGTTGCCATGAAATTTGAAAATAAGCCTTTGTCATCTCCCTGAATATGTTAATGAATCCAATAATATTAATATGCACTTCTACTTTCTCTTACCACTGCAGTGAAAGAGGAAAGCCAGGAGATAGAATTCGGTTCACCACGTTTCATGCACGTGATAATAGATATCAATGCCAAACAAGTTTTAAATACGTTTCTACTTAGGTCATTGTATGAAATTATGTCTATAAATGCCATATTAAAAATGAATTGATGCAATTCATGTTTCTGTTTATATCAGAACAGGTATCTTAAATTATATGCAGTCTATAATTATGTAAAAGAAAGGAACACTGATAAAATAATTATTTCTTGGAATAAGAATGTGTGGATGTGAATGACATTTAACAGCCATATGCCTTACTAGTCACAATACAGTATTTTTCCACTTCACATAAAGCTAGACAAAATCTAGGTCCTTTTGCACCTAATGGTATAAGAAACCACAGGAAATATTTCCTTTGTATACTTATGCTAGAAGAACCTACATTTTTGAAAGCTCATTCAAAACTGAGAATAATTTGAAAATACATGTAATTTCAGTTTTGCTGAGACTGTGTAAAGCACCCTCAGAAGATTATCTGGGATATGAGTTAGAAGGAAATATAAATGTGAATGAATCACGTTAAAGATATCAGAGTCATCAACAGCTGTGAAATTAAGCTGCAGCCATTTGGGGCTGTTTAGCCTTGAATGAGATGGCTGAGAGGGGATCTTATTAATGTATACATATATCTGAGGGGTGAGTGTCAAGGAGAAGGAGACAATATTTTCTCAGTGGTGCCCAGTAGTAGAACAAGGAATAATGGGTTTAAGTTAGAACATAGGAGGTTCCACCTCAACATGAGGAGAAACTTCTTTCCTGTGAGGGTGACAGAGCATTGGCAAAGGCTGCCCAGCGAGGTTGTGGAGTCTCCTTCTCTGGAGACTTTCAAACCCCGCCTGGATGCGTTCCTGTGTGACCCATTCTAGGTGATCCTGCTTTGACAGGGGGGCTGGACTAGATGATCTTCTGAGGTCCCTTCGAACTCCTAACATTCTTTGATTCTATGACTTGCTGAACATTATTTAAATACAACTCTTTGACCAATATTATATGCTATCTGATTTGGAAGCATACTAGTAATTTGACAAATATTATTTGGCAATACTCTAACATCAGATATTTGTGCTCAGATACATCACATCTGAGCCAAGACTGTTGTAGAACTGCATCTACTGCATTGTCTTTTTCATTATTTCATCGGATTAAAACATCTCTTCAAGCATGGATTGCAATCACTTTCAGTGGTATCAAGAGATTGATCTTTTTTTAAATGGAAGAGTTTCTGTGATTATGTTTTTCTTTTTTTTTGAGCTGGCAGGAATTGCTGGATGCCAGCATCTTATTTACAAGGTAAATGAAAGAGCTGAAAATCTGTTGATATACAGGGAATTTATCTCTTAGAAATAAAACACCAAAGTGCAGCAGGGCAGGACATGTATTCAATAAAGTCCCTTCCAGTCTAAAGCCTTCTGTCAGTCTGAGTCTGTGGTTAAGGAAAAGCAGGGAAAACAGTTCATAATTTTCATTTGAGAAAGTGTTTACTTGCTCACAGTTTCTGATGACTCTATTAATTTTAGAATGAATAAATAGAAAGATATTTTCTTTCTACTAATTATATGGAACTTCTTATTTATTTCAAACAAAATCTGTATCTTTCCTCTGTCTGTTTAGCATTTTAATATGCTCAAATCTTCAAGTAATATTATGTGGAGTGATGATGTCTGGATATCCAGGGTTTTGGTTTCTGTGATCATGTATCTGCCTTTGAGAAGCTGGATCTGTTGGGAGCTGACGAGATTCAGGTGACCAAATAGGGCAAGAGTGTCTTTGCCAATAGCGTGGCCAGACTTATGAGGAGAGTTTTAAACTAGACATAAAAGGGGAAGGGGTTGGAATTTTGTGTAATAGAGAAGAGCCAAGACCTGCTGATGTATTAGGAACCGACAGAAGAATAGCTGTGAAACACCTCAAAGGTATTAAGACTTGTTCCTCTAAAAAGGTGGCGTGATCAATAGCCCGACTGAAGTGTCTCTCTAACAAAACATGTAGCATGAGTAACAAACAGGAGCCATTGTGCAGCTACACAGCTATGATCTGATCGTTACTGCTGATACCTGCTGGGATGAATCACAGGGCTGGAGTGCTGCAATCAATAGCTGTAAACTGTTCAGAAGGGACAAGGCAAAGAAGGAAAGGAGGGAGGTTGTCTTCTGTGTAAAAAACCAAACCAAAACAAACAAAAAAATGACTGATTGCACAGAGATGTCTTTGAAACATAGTAATGGACAGGTTAAGAACTTGTGGGTGAAAATTAGAGGCTGGACTAATGAAGGAACTTTGTGATGTTTTCTAAATAGGCTGCCCAATCAAGTGAAGGATGTTGATAAATTTTTCTTCCTTCAACAACAGGAAGCATCATGCCGTTTTATATCAAATATTTTGGTGTAGAAATGCCACATCTCGGAGATCACGCTTTCTTCTTCTGATAATGGCAGATGTTATGCAAATATCCAAATATTAAACTACTAAGTAATAAAATGTAAGAGTAGTATAGGCATGCATAATGTGTTTGAAAAATAATTAATAATTGTGCTCTGCCACTCACGTATTTATCCTGTCTTTCTGCATTCCCTAAAAGTAGTAATAGAAATCTGTAGCCATTTTTTATTAAAACTATACTGGCTTAAATATGAAATTGAAATCTTAACAAAAGACTTCAGCCCTCTTTATATGAACCCTGTCCAATTTTTCTTTAGCATTTTAAGTTTCAAAAGGTTGCTTCACCCTCATTACCCAAGGCAAAAATAAAATTGGTTAGCTTGAGAAATTGTTTAATTGCCTTTAAGTTAAATTTAAATCATAGGTTGATCCCCAAACCAGTGACAGCTGAAATTTAAAAAAAACCCAAACCCGAACACTGTGTAAATTCTGTTCATTAAAGGTTAAACAAAGAAAAATCAACTTTCATAGTCCATGAGTTCCTGCTGTCTAAAAGAAGGAACTAAGGCACAATTTCCCAACTTTGACAAAATGTGGATATACAAACACAGGAATTGTTACACAGTGTTGTGACACCTCATCATGAGCAAAACTTTGTACTGAAGCATGACGGTTTGCAAACTAAAACAGCTATCTAAACAACTATCTGTCGGAGTGAACATTTCCTATGGTACTGGGTGTCAGTCCCTGTTGATCTTAAAGATGGGCACTCCAGGACTGCCCTGAGCAGTGGACAGTAGTCCATGAGGAAGGTGCTGTTTATTCAGTGTCCTGACCACAACATCGACTGAAAGGCTGACAAAAATGGTTGATTTTTTGTGGGTGCAGGCAGACTGTAGCAAGGCCTCATAATCATAGAATCATAGAATGGCCTAGACTGGAAGGGACCTTAGAGATCATCTAGTCCAACCTCCCTGTTGTGGGCAGGTATGCCACCTCTCGACTAGACCTGGCAACACATGGGGACCGAGCGGGGATCAAACCCACGACCTCGGTGTTGTCATTGTTGTCAGCACCACGCTCAAACCACTGAGCTAACCGGCAAAGGGACTTTGATTGATAAGCTATGTTTTACTGAGAGGAAGAAGACTACAGAATATGACATATTGTAATATATACCACACAGATACGTATTTTTCGCCTATCAGATTTGCTAATTTCTTCCCTTTTCAGGACATGTGTAACTACAGTTACCTTCTGACAGGTTAAGTTTGCTTCAGGAAGTCTAATCTCACTGATTAACTGGTTGTAGACCTCAGGATAAACACAATAAAATACATTTTACTTGACTTGGACCCTATGAGGTTTATCCCTTTCTCACTGCCTTGGTTTTACAAATAGGAGTTTACACATGTTTTCCACTGAACACACCCCACTCATTTTTAGGATGTGTCCTATGAATTAAACGCCACAGTTTTGTACCAGTATCTCGAGAACTTAGTTGAATATACACCACTTTCTTTCTGTTTTCCTTCAAAAAAACATTTGCTGAGGAACAGTTCATCCCATGTTCTGGCAAATTCCATCAGCAGACCAAATTTTTAAAGGTCTAAATTACTGCAATTACTTAGTATCAAAGTTTTGTGACATTTTATTTAGGATGTATTGTAGAAATTATACATCTCAAAGAGGAAAATTATTGTTATTTAGAAATAATTGGAATAGTTTTTCTCTCCTTTTTAACAAGCAGTTTATCTCCTCTCACCTTCCTGAACTTCATTACTATCTTGCATCATTAAGCTTCACAAGGCAAAAGTTTTCTACATGCATTCGTGTGGGAATAAAAACATTTCAATTATACTCATGTCAGTCTTCCAATCATTTTCTTTGTCATTGTGACCAATTTAATATTTACTTATCCTTGATTATTGAACTTAGAATGTTAAGTTCTTTGAGACCTGGAGCTCTTGTATTGAGTATGTGATGGGACTGTGAAATATCCAGATACTTCTGGAGCATAAGTCATCTTTTGGAAGGAAAGATGGGAACCTCAGGAATTTCTTGAGGCTATGGGTTACTAAGATTTTGAGATCATGTGTGGCAAAAGCATTCAAAAATCAATGAGCCAAAAACCAATTATATAATGCACAGTGCTTGGTAGAAGAAAATTAAATGGTTTAGTTGTTAGCAGTGATCATTTGTGATAATTTCCTACTGTATATTTTGATGCACATGGTGAGGACAAGACCCTTGACTGTCTTTGTAGTATCTTAAATGATGTGATAAATCTGATTGAAAGTTTTTCTGTGAAAAACCTTAATTAATACTGAAGAAATCACTTCCTACTTGAGTTTTTTTGGTGAGTTTTGCTTTTGTTTTTTTTTTTATTAATATCTCTAACTTTGCTTTAATTGCTCTGGAACCAGTCCAACTTCTGGTAATTCTCTTGAGACTTTTTATTGCTCTTGCTTTTGAGAAAGAACGTAGGATAAAAAAGCCTTTCTGCACAGCTCTTTTCAAGGAGAGTTTGATTTGTTGCCAAACCAAAGTGGAAAGTAAGACAGTCCCGATCAGCTGCTGAGCTCATCAGAGGAACACAGACTGTGTTCCAAATTCAGAAACTTGTATATGCCAACAAACGCTATTAAAAGCAGAAAAAGGAAGGTAATGGTACTAAGTTTAATTTGAAAATAATGGCAATATTACTCCTGGTGGTTTTTACACTATTTCAGATGTCGTTATAACATGCTGCATGGAAGTACAGAGCACCATCACAAGATTCTAACAAAGCACCAAAGATTTTCATTGTTTTGTTTCAGAAAGATGGTTTAAAATAACATAGACAAACCAGCATCCTTGCTCCGCAAAATTTCTGCTATTGCTGTTATACTCCTCTTTTTTTTCAGATCTCTTCCAGTGCTTCTGGCAGCCCCTTTATAGTCTGCTTCAGAGCAGTAGGATTTTTGCCTAAGTGTTATATCTCTCTCTCAAAAGAGAGGGGTACTTGTTTCTTCTGTGAGACCGACTGTTAAGCAGCAGTCCTCCAGACAGAATTGCCTTTTGCTGCTCTGCCCATCACATTTTTTTGGACCCGGGTTTTTCATATTTTTACCTTTGTATGCTATTCATGGAAATCTGAGAAGACTCCTGCGCACCTTATGTGAGGCATTTAGTAATGATACACCATGGTATGTTCATAGTGCCTAGCATGGAGATTTATAATTCTGTCAGAACTACGATAGTTCATTCATTGAATAATGTACCTGTTGTCTGCAAAGATTAAGGAATTGTAATTCCTCAGATAGCAAGAACTTGTCTAAGATAAATAAAGGTAGTATACTGGTTACAGATTGAGAAGATGATCAGAAGAAATAGCAAAACCTAATCTGATTGATCTGTTTACACAGTTTATGACATTTTCACACTGGGAAAAGATATGAAGACAAGTTTTTCACTCAACTCCAGATAAACATTTCTCCAAGTATGTTTAGCTGCTTGGGTAAGATGCTATAGCCCTTTTTTACAACCTCTGGCATATTTCACAGTTAAATTCTCACTTGGAAAACTGAGTAACTGTAATGCAACCTGTGTGGTCCATACAGTGAAAGAAGGAGCTTGCTTCCTCTGGAATTACATTTTCTACAGATAGAACATTAAAACTATCCTGCAAGCTGTGTGCTACTTATTCATTCATTATCTGAGTATTTGAAGGTGCCAGTGTTAGACAGAAAAATCCTTATTTATCAGATATTCAGCAGTACCTCGTCTTGAGCGTTTCTGTTAGAGTCAGTGGAACTGTACCGTGAATTTCAAAATCAGCACTACTGGGCTACTGATGAGAGTTAGTGAAAACTCCATCTTAAATTGTTAGCCGTCATGGTCTTTCCCCAGGTACTGTAACTTTTTTGTTCAAAGGTGTTATTTTTAAGCTTGTATTCCCATGAGGATTGTACTGAAAGCTTCTGAAGGAGAATTTTCAGCTTCAATCCCTCACCCTGGAAGATGTCATCATTCTTTCATCTGGCATTCAGAACAGATTACAAGGTCTGCTTTTCACAAAGATTTCAAAACAAGAGGGGAAGTACTGAGAGCAGAAGTTGTAGGATTAAGGAAGATCAACATAAAGGATATCTGACAAGGGTTAACAGACTTTATAGTGTAATGCTGATTTATTTAATATGATTCATGTTTGCAACTGCAAGTATACTAAGAGCATCTTTTAAAGCTTAAATGGTGGATATAAAAAATGAGGGGGAAGAGAAGGAGTCAGGATTCAGTCCCTGTACTACTGAGTTGAAAAAAATAGGAGCCTCCGGTACAAGAGTGCATCAAGTTGGCAGATGGACGCCTCTGTCCCTCTCAGGAGGGAGTCACTTACTGATACCCATTGTCTTTTCTTAGTTGTGCTGGTTGTTATACAGGGAGTAGATGGGGTTGTCTTGCTCAGCTCTGACATCTCCCCTGATGCCATGAATCTTTCCTCTTAGGTCTGAAGAGTGGTGAAATTGTTCTGCAAGGGCACTTCAGGCTTTGGGGGAAGTCTTTTCCTGCTGTAAGTCCTTGCCACTGCAAACTTACACTCTTCTGCATCATTGACCCCCATCTGTTCCATGTGTGTGGATGGGTAAGTTTTCGGCTGGTGGGCCATGGGCTGTGGATCCACTGTAAACTGTCTTCAGAATCAGTTATTTTGCTCCTCCTTAGCCTCCCTGAAGCTTTGCAGCCTTCTTACCACCTCTGGAAGCTCAGCCACCAGCCCCAGGAGGAAGTTCCTGGTACTTTCTGCAGTCTGTGTTCTGCATGGTGGCCTCTCACTTCAGAAGCTCCCTCTGGGTGAAGGCACCAGCCACCACTGGGGTAGATGATGCAGACCCCCCAGCTGGAGATGTGGCCTTTGCTCTCAGACAGGAGCCCACCATTCTGCCTTGAGGGCTGGGTAGGATGAGGGTCCTGCTCAGGTGTCTGGTTGCTGGGTTATGTGGACTTCAAGCTCCTCCACTTGGCCGATGGAATGCCCCTCCTTTGAAGAGGCACCCTCCCTGTGCACCCTCCTGCCCCAACTGCTGCATCAGACCCTGTTAGCTTGTCCTGTGGTGCTCTGGGTTGCAGATCTCACCAGGGCAGCCCTCTGTGGGAGAAAGGAGTGGCCACCATAACTGCTGGCCCCACACACACCTCATCAGCCACTCTCCAGGGAAAGCTCCCAGTAGGTCTCCGTGCTCTCCTGGAGGACTCTGGCTCAGGACCCTCCACTGATCACAATCCTCCACTTCGCTGAGGAACACTTCTGTGCCAGTGAGATTGCCTTGGTGAGTGACCTTATGTAATACAGCTCGGTAGTTATATTCCACTCTTCATAAAAAGTGAAAAGTAGGAAATGGAAGCAAATGTTTTATAAAACAGTCCAAAAAAAGAGAATATGATTTGAAATACATCTTCTTTGCAAAGGGAGTAACTTTCAAAGGTTTGATTAAAGAGAACATTTGAAAAGAGAACACTCAAATGTAACAGTGTAGTTTAAAAGAGAGGTTGTGCTTAGCAAAAAAAAAATTAGTGTTATAAAGAAGTGGTAATGAAACCTGATGATAAAGAAATAGAAGGCAAAATACTCTGAACCTCTGAAAACCTAAAAATCAACTTGCAGTGGTACAGATAGTACGAATTAACTTGGTAATTCAGTACCTGGAGAATGAGAAAGTGATACATGAGTACAGCATTACTTATCAAAGAAAGGTGTAAGTGCTACATTAAGATATGCAATTCTGGAGTATGAATTTGTCATCTGTAACTGTATGTGTTTCCATAACAACAAAGGTGCGTATTTATATTGGTTGGTCTTTGAGAAGTGGCCTGGGTCAGAAGAAAATAAAAATTAATAGTATAAAGATGATAAAATGTAATGTCCTACAGTATCCTGGAGTAGTCTCATAATTTTTGGAATATATTATATGACATAAAGCCTTCATTAGTTTATTGCTATTAGATAAATAAACTGAAATGCAAAGAAATAAGAATTTCAAAGCACATCTTGGTATATTGTTTGTTACAGAGAATAGAGTTTATGGAAAATCAAAGATAGTGCTTGACCTTGTTTGATTCTTTCTGCCTGAAAAATCAGGTTCCTTAGTTGCTGTGAGGCTGATCACATGGAGTTAAAACTCTTTAGATCATGACTAAATTATCATATCCATGTACATTAACTACTTAATAGAAGACTTTTCAGATGTAGAAGAACATATAACATGTTCCATTAAAATGTTCTGTCTCTTTTCCACGAAGTGGTATAATGCTTACATATTTCCTGCAAGGCCGTGGAATGTAAAGGGACAGGGGCATAGTATGTAGAAACAGTAACTCCTGGGGAGAGCTTAAACTTTGCTCTTTATCTGAAGGGAAAGCTCTGAGTTTGAGGCAATAACAAGAAAATTCTTCTAGTCTCTGTTACTTCCAAGCATCATATATGAATGTGATGAAATGACTTAAGTGTTTACCATAACTGTAGAATTACAGAAGGAAAAAACAAACACTTGCTAGCAACATCAAAGAAAAAGAAACAAAAAAACCACCAGTCCTCCAGGTAGCTCTGCATTTCTGAAACTTCTGAAATAAGATGGCTTTAACAGTACTGTATGAAGAAAATATATAAACCATAGCAGCCTACAGAATGATGTGGGCTAGTCATGTAACACATTTTGATTAAGCTCTGACCTGTAGCTATACTGTGGTGATGCTAGCCTGAATTAGATAGCCAGAAATACTTTAGCTAACTTGAGTACTTTATGCCAAAGGTGTAATGAAAACTGGGGGATGTTCATTTCAAGTTTGTACATTTTTTTTAAGAGATGGAATGGCAGCAGTAAATGGGCCGTTGAATTAATGTTTAGTACAGACAGAATGCATCTGGAGACTTGGTATGCCTCATGCGAAGTAATTTTGAGCACTTAAAAAGAAAGTAAAACCTTCTGGGATATTCTATGTTAACTTTCTTTAGAATAGAAAATCCTGGAGAAATGAAGAAAGATAGTGTGGTACAATAGGATATGTAATTTATTCTTATCTTTTGTTTGTAAAAACATTTGCTAACTTGGTAACAAGAAAGCATCTACAAATTTGGTTACGTTTTGCGTGTTTGTCAGATTAAAAATAGATTACCAACTTAAGATATTCCCCAGAACTAGGTGAGGAAAATCCAAGATTTAATAAGTGAAGACTAGTAATTTTCCCTGCAGCCTTCTGATAACACTCTTTTGAACTAGGCAAATCACTCTTTGCTTTCTTCTTTTTTTTTTTTTTTAACTTATTTTTAAAGATTTTTTCACAGGAACAGTATAAAAACAAATTCCTTAAGGGATAGTTAAAAAAGCAGTATAATTACAGTTCAGAGAAGGCAAAAATGTATTAACATATTAATGCGATTCACATAGTAGAATTACTAAATCACATAAGAAGAGATCTAAATTAATGTATAGCACCCGATATTTATTCTATTGTCTCTTCTCACTCTCATTCATCCCTCCTTATGAATATTTATAATAATGGTAACACTTTCTGACAAAGCAAGCAATTCTACTACATGAATCACATTAATATGTTAATACCCTTTGAAAATAAGTAAAAGAAAGGAAAGCAAAGAGTAAATTGCCTAGTTCAAAGAGCTGTTATCAGAAGGCTGCAGTGAAAATTGTAAATCTTCACCTATTAAATATCGGATTTACCTCACCTACTATTTCTCTATTGGATCTCAAACAGTTGATGTCTTCTGTGAAGTAGTCTGAAATTTTTTAAAGGTTGGCAAGCTGAAAGTGATTGAAAACTGATTCAAATAAGATAGTGATGCCTGACTCTTGATTCTGCTCGCATGTGCCATTTGTGAGCAATGCTGACAGTTGCCATTAAAACTCAGAGGTGGAAGAAAAAAGGTCATTATGTAAGCTTTAGTTTGATCTAGTTTTTCAGTAATGTCCTCTGATGTGCTTACAGATCTAAAGTGACATTGAAATACCCTATTCCGAATGTCAATTTCTTAACTAGTGATGTAATACAATTCTGCAGTAAGGTATTTTTTCAGTGGAAGCTGAGGGTTGTTTCATTGATTTCCTCAGACCAGAAGAAAAAGTACAACTGCTAAAATCAAGTTAAACCTTCTTGAATTTGCAGCACAAAACATCTATTTCAGAGATTTGTCAGAAACAGTACTTTATCGTTCCCTAACTAATTTAATGAAATCTCTTTGTACAGTTTGGTGGAATTAAGTTCTATCATTCTAATAGTAAACAGATCATTCTGTAAAAAAGTAATAAGTATTTTATTTCATATTTTAGTGTAGAGCAATAGCTATTATGTTCCATCAGTACTTGCATCCTCTCAAATTTAAATACTGTCATCTTAAAAGCTGTTATTTTCATATGACATTTTAGTTATCTATTCCAAATTCATTGCCACAATTAAAGGCCTTTTTATTTTTTTCTTTCTTTCCTGAGATCACATTTAGAAATCTACTTTCTTGCTTAAGCCTTTACAGTGTTTACAACTTTTACATGTCAGTCTTTTTAATTGATTTGTTAAGGGTTTAATATTGATGGTTCAACACAATTTCTTACTTCCTTTAAGTAGTCTTTTTTTCTCCACGTGAAACCTTTTTTTCCCTCATCTGTCTTTCTGGTTTTGTGTATTGAATAGCCAATGTATGACAAAAATTCACCTTATGATTTTTCTCTTCCTTTTGTCCATGTCTTACTACCACTCTGAGACTGCCTTTCCCTGATGAATTTTTATTAAGGAAAACAAATTCCTTCACCTTCCCATGAGGTACTAAGCCTGTGTGATTTTGTTTTCTTTCTTCCATGTAACACTTGGAAAAAAAGTTCTTCTGTGTAGGGGCAAGGAAAGAAATTACATTAATGCATTGGTTAAAAGAGCATTAAAAAAAAGATGAAAGCCTGGTCCAACCTGGCCTTGAATGCAACCTCCCTGAAAGTGTTCAAGGCCGGGCTGGATGGGGCTTAGAGTAACCTGGTCTAGTGGGAGGTGTCCCTGCCCATATCAGGAAGGTTGGAACTAGGTGATCTTTAAGGTTGCTTCAGGTGGGAACCATTCTGTGATTCTCTGATTAGAAATTAACTATATATAATTTTAAAATCTATCTGATTAAGAATCCATACAGAGATAATCTTGAGTCTCAGCTGCACAAAAATTTGTAAGAAAACCCACCTACCTCCTTATGTTTTGTGTCTTGTGAGCTATTATGTGTGTACTTGTCATTCACAAATTCTCAAGATAAAAACCTATTGGTTATTTAGACTGAAATGCAGCTACTCTTACTTCAAACACTGGAAGTTCACCATGTCATGTGTTAGCTCTGACGTTGGCTGTTACATTAGTTTCTTTATATTACGTTTTGTCTTTTTTTTTCCCATGAAAATAATGTTATTGGAGAGATACATGAATTTGGCTGTATTTTGACCTTTGTATTTCAGTAATTAATACACTGCATGAAGTATCAAAAGCCAAATATTATTGCTACCCTATTTTTATTCCTAGTTTGCAATATTAGCTGTTTTATTAAAAGACATAATTCCATGTCAGCTGTACGTATGTCAGCTTTCAGAGTTTGTTCAGTACTACTGATGATTAAAGAATTTCTATTTTATAAATTTTATGAAGCATTGACTTCAGATGACTGCTCATGGAAATCATATATGATTTTGTGAAGACCCGAATGAGAACAGATACTTATTTATAATAATTCTTGACATTTTTTCCTTCCCAATTTCTGTGTGTTGTTTCTAAGCGTGGTTATATTTCTGAACTGATGCTCTATATGCAGTATTTTATCTCAGCTACAGAGGAACTTATGGTATGAAGTTTGCCAGTGCACTTGTTACACAGCAGAGCAAAAGCATGCTGAAGAACAGGGATTTCTTTGTGGTTCTTTTTGTATATTACTAAATTCTCTTACATCATTTGCTGAACCCACTCTCAAAACTATGTATGAATAAAATCAGCAAAGTTAGCCATTTTCTCTGATAAGTGAAAGCATTCAAACGTATTTTCAGATTGCGTATTTCTTGCCTAACAGAGGAATTTCTCTACAAAACAAGTTCTGTTCAGTAGTACATTTCTGAGATTCTTTTCATTCGCTGCTCCAAAGAGAATGAAGGTTGTAATTGACATGCTCATGAGCGATCAACAATTTTTCATCCAAACTGTCTTTTTGAGATAAGATTAAGTTTTTTTAAAATCTTTGGTAAAAAAGGAAGTGTTCATGTGAGAAACATTAACATCACACACACACACACACAAAAGTATTCCAAAATACCCTTCTTAGTTTGGGTTTGGAAGTCAGTTTCTCACTGAGATCTTTCAGACTTAGTTGCATCAAGAAAGTATTTGTCTCAGATGCTCAAGAAAGCTCCTCCAAATCCATTGAGTGTAGAAGGTCATACCCAACATGTCAAAATAAGATATGAATAAATAATCTGTTTGCAAGGCAATAAGATTAGCTTAAAATTATTTTTTTATGGAGAAAGGATGTGAGCACAAGAAGCTGTTATAAAGTAGGTAATTCACTGTAAGGGGGTTTTGCATTTCCTGTAGTCCTGCATAAAGTTAAAATGCATTAATCCCAATGTAGATACATATTCAGTATTAAAATGGCCATAATTTAATTTATCTTAATTCACTTTGAAGTCTGAAGTGGACTATATTGAATTAAAGTTGTTGAAATTCTGAATAAAAGGATCAATACAGAGCTTTAATTCATTTTAATTAATCTATTTTAGAAGTTACTTCAGATTAACTTCCTTAAGTGTTTCTGAGTTGATTAATTCAATAGGCCTTGGGTCTTTAGATGGGAGTTTATTGTTAATTATTAAATTATTGAGTCTTTCCTCCAAAACCTAAAGAGCTAATGGCATAAGATGAAGGTATTCTGAAACCAATATAAAGCATGCAAAACAAACACAGAATCTGTTACAGCCTGGCACTTCTTTTTCCCTGAAAGCCTTGATAATCATTGAAAGGGCAGCAAATTTATTTGACAATTAAAAATTAATCTATTATTAATTGGAATTATGCATGCTGTCCAAATTATTTATTCTATCACCCTTTAAAATTGTTTCTGTTCCACATTGGAAAAAGGAAATATAGGTAACAACATGATAATTTTGGTAATGATCCAAAGATTGTCAACGCTGTTTTTCTGCAGCAAAGATCTTGGACACAACTGTTTAGCACCTCACTTGTCCTTTTCACTGAAGTCTGTAGCCTTGCTACAAGCAAGAGAATAGTCTGAGAGTTTCAGCACAAACGGGACCTAGTTAGTCCCAACAAACTTGTTCTGAACAATCAAACATAATTATATGGGATTTTGATTAACTTCTACAAGTGAATATTTCTTATGCCTATCTCCTATTTATCTTGCAAAAGAAGTTTTTGGTCTGAATGTTATAATTAAAAATTAAGATTGTGTTTTAATAACTTCAGCAGAAAAACTTGCATGACTCAAGTAATATTGTAAAGGACTATTAGCATCAAACATGGCTCAGTTCTAAGCGGTAGGTCGGATCAGATGGACTCTAGAGGTCCTGTGCAATCTAAATTATTCTATGATGTTGTTCATATTCAAGATAGTCAAATAGAAGAATAAGAGATGTTATTTTAGAAAAAGGATGAGGTTTGAGATCTTGACTGCAGAGAGAAATAGACATGCTGAAATTCTTTAAGTAATAATTAAAAGATTTTTGAGAATTTGAGAATTGGAGTCTATGTGAGCTGGTCTGTAGTCAAAAAGGCTTTAAGGATTCCTGGTAGATCTGTAAGGAAGTCAAAGTGAATTATTCTAATACAAATAAAGGGTAACTGCAGAAGACCAGCCATGGTAAATCACCAGCTTGTAGTTTACCTTCACTAAAACAGAGAAATAAAGCAAAAACAATTTCTAGTACAACTAAAAAGAGTCCCCAACACATAATACAGTTTTTGTAAAGACAAAATCAGAAATGTTAGACTATAAAATGCAAAGCAACTTGCAAGGAGGTATCAAGGAAAGCAAGGCACTCTATTGCAATTTACACGTATTGTTGTACAATGCCAGCAAAGGGTAGAAAACCAGAAAAATGACATATGATCTTCTAAGTCATGTGTGCAGTTCTCGTGAAGCTGTAACTCTATCACCGTCTAAATGGCATTTCTTTTGAGTGTTTGCTTTATGTCCTCATTGCTCTGTAATGTTTTCTTGTTTTGAGCTTCTTTAGTGGCATATGTAAGCTGAAGGCTTGCATAGTTTTAATACCTTTTGCAACTTTTGCATGAAAGATACTACTTTGGGCCATAGAGTTACAATTATCTGTGTTTGTGTACATCACATTATTGTCATTTATAATTTTCTTAATTTTATATTTCCTGCAGGCACTGACAACAAAAAAGGTATTTAAAAAAAAGTGTTATTTTTGAGTTTTCTAAGTGTTTTTCCAGTATGATTATAATCAACAAGCATGAATACTATCACAAGCAGATAGATAGGATGTTTGTTATTAAATTGTTTTTTTGGCTGGAGAAGTTTTCATATTTATTTTACAAGTATCAATTTGTGTTACTTTATATTTCATGGAACGGTCGAAATGTAAGTTTAAAAGTGAGCTTGCTTCTCTATTTATTACTTATCTCTCAGGAAAAGCAAAGATCCCTATTAACCTTTGTTTGTCTTCTCTGGTCCCAAATTTGGTTCTTTTAATTTTCAGTATGAAATTCTGAAGTGAGGAGAAGAAAAGAATGAGATTTTTTTATATTTGATTCATTTTGCTTGTTCTATGGTTCGATAAATAAACACATACCTACAAACACAAGTCTTTTTAGACAGGAAATACCAGTTTAAGTAAAGTGGATTAGATTCTTGAAGTGCATCAGAATTAAAAGACAAAATGAAATATAGCATAGGACACCACAGTATGCATGGTGTACTGCAGTAATGGATATCATTATGATTTCTGTTCAAGACTGTGTAAGTTATGTAATGCACTATGTTTTAGCTGTGAGTAATACAGACCGTTCCAAGGGAAGGCTAATAAAATCTTTGTATTATATATTATGCATTTCAATACCATCACATAGAAAGAGATATTAAGACTTTAAGTTTGGGGGGAATACTTCTCACTTCATTCTATATCTACTGCAAAATTCTGTGCAAAGACCATGGGGAGGCTTTGGAGTAATTCAAATAGATATTTTCGTATACATGTTATTGTTTAATAAAGATTAGTGAAATATTTTGAAATCTGGAAGGAAACCCTTTTGTGAATTATTCAAAAGCTTCCCCTTTGTATAATAAAACTATACTGCACAAAGCAAAGAGATAATATAACAGTGGCTCAGAACAGAAACTTGAGTGCCTTAGGCACACCTCTTTTTTTTTTCTTTTTGGGTTGGTTCTTGGTTGGTTTTTAAATGCACAAAGGAAGATAATAGATACCTTTCCTGTTTTAACTTGCTTTGGTCATAGACTTGCTTTCAACTGAGCAGCTCAAAATCACTCAGGATCTTAGCATATGTCAGTGCTGGGTGATGTGTTAATGCAAAGACACAATTTCTGAGCAGCCCTCTTGATAGTGCAAATATATTTTGTCACACAGACTTAAACCTCCATAAAAATGTTAACAGAAATGAATCATTGAACCATTTTGGAGAATTTCCTTTGGATGCATATAGAGGTAGGTAGGGAAATTTGAGCTTCCACCTACACCCTAAAATAACCAGTTCTGGCCTGGAACTTGTACAAATAAATCAGCATTCCACTGTCACTGAGACAATTGTCACTTACTGGGCAACATACTGGGCTTTTTGTTGTAGGTACAATGCCTGATTTTCAAATTGAGTTGTTAAAGTCCTGATGACATGACAGTAACTTCCTCTTGAAGGAATGTATTTTTGTGTATGATTAAAAACACAGCCCTTTCGATAGCTAAATAATGTTTTATTTTTTTACATAAGGCTTTAAGTAAACAGTAGAGTATAAGTTTTCAGGATACCAGAAGTGGATAGTTACAGGACAAGAAACCTGCTTTTCAATGAAAAATTCTTTTAGACTTTGCCAAAGGCTGGACATATTTAAGAATATTTATAGTACGATAATTTTTTATCTACTTTCTTCTCACTTAATTTTTCTGAATTCCTCAAGATTGCCTCTAAAATATGTCCTATCTAGAAGAACTTTCCTTAAAATCATTCAGGTTTCCTTCTTTCCTAGTTCCCTTGCTGGTGTTGATAATTGAAGTTTGTCTTCTGGTCAGGTTTCTAGACGAGTTTAGGTGATTTTTGTTTATTCAAAATTTAATGAGAATGCTAATGTCATTGCAAATTTTAATTGTTTAATTTGAAAGGGCATATATGATTTACATTAATTTTGCCACCTTCATAACTAATTAGAAACTCAGCCTTGTGACTATGCTTTTAGACATCTTTGCAATTTAATGTGACAGGAAAATACTGTTAGTCACTCTCTTGTGTGAAATTTTGTTCTGATTTATTGACATTATAGGAGCATCTTACAATATGAACGCTAATCAACCTTAACTACAGATTTTATACTCAGCATGGTTTGAAGCTCTTATTCAATGTCTTGCTGAAAAATACTGTCAGTGATTTCTTCTTTTTCTTCCTCCTTTATAGCAGTTCTGTGTTAGGCAAATTATTACTAGTGCATTGGTCAAGGATTTTAAAGATTAAAATCATATTGAGTAAAGATCAGAAAAAGATGTGTAAAGAAGATCTCTTCTGTGAATGTAAATGTATGTAGATGATTCAAGATAGCTGCAGTGGCAATTAGTTTTTGGTTATCAGATAGCTCCAGTTCTCACAGCATAAATGTTTATTGTAGCAGAAAGTAAATTTATCCTATATGTTCGTAGCTTCTGTGCACTCAGCCCATTGAAAATCTGCTACTACTTCTCATGAACAAAATTGGAAGTACTTATTAAAAAAATGAACTCACACCATAGGCATGAGTTTAATGTTAACTGTTAGAGTGATAACAGCAGAGGACACTTGCAGGTGGAGAAAAATAGTGATGTGTCATAGGAGAAAGGAGAAGGGCTAGAGGCTTAACTCAAGATGGAATGAAATTCAGAGGAACTGTGAAGACGCTGGAAATAACATGGTGTATGAATGATATCATAGCTGTTGGTGTGAAAAGGAACAAGCAGTGCCTCTTAGCTCCTCATTCTCTTCTCATACGTGTGCATTCTTAACACCGTTCTTTTGGAGCAGTTTGTGTATGGCACAAATATTAAATGCTTCTGCCTGGATTATTTTTTTTACCAACTCCTGCTTTATCTTTTCCTTCACAGAGAATGGGGAAAGTAGAGTCCTCTTTCTGTAGATGTGTCTGAGCCCTTTCTCCCTTTCTCTGGTACAGTACAGTACTTAATGGTCCTCATGGCAGCCTAGCAATCTGAAGAATTCACTCTAATCTAAACTGATTTCATCTGCAACTCTGCAACATAACCTAGACTGCTAAAAGGGCTGATAGAGGTCATGATTTGTGTCTAAATGCTGACTGATCAGCAAGGATTTTTTTCCTTTTTGTTTTTCTTTCCTAGATTATACATTTATCTTTAACAATGAATTATGAACTCAGCAACAGTTCAATGGCTGTCCTCTTTAGTCTGGTGAAACTGTAGCCAGTGCTGCAGAAAAAGAATTGAACACAAGCAAAAATATTCTGGTTTAATGGGGCTATGCCTGTTTAAAGAAAGATGCTTCAGCATTAATACAAATAGCTTCATATTCAGCTACTTTGGTGATTACAATCTATAGCTCTAATTGGTTGCGCAGGACAGTTATGCTCCTCTAACACTAGCCTGCACATTCCTCTGATATCCAGCACGAATGAAAACTACAAGAGCTGCTGCTTCTTATCATCTTGCCTACAGACTCTAAATTAGAATGGGTCGTCCTATTTAATGAGTTGCACAAAGAAATCAACAGTCCTCTTTCTCAGAGCCCAGTATATTACCACAAAGCTTTGGATAATTTCATTTATCATTTCAGCTTGAGTTTTGGATATGCTGAAGATTTATTTTGAATCTAATTCTTAAGCAGCAGATGTACTCTACTTTAAATTCAGAAGAAAAATAATAAAAAAAAGTTATCTCAAAATCTAAAAAAAAAAAAGGATGCATTTCATTCTTTGTTTTTTTTTTCTCCAACTGATAAATATCTTATATACAATAGTAAACAGAATGTAGCATTCCACTTCCCAATCATTGAGACAAAACCCACTTTTCTCCCTTTTTGTTTTGCAGTTTGAACGGAAACCTTATGCTATTACAGAAACAATTATATGTACAGTTTTGTCATTTAAAAAAGAGAACATTGTATCACGCTGGAAAGGATAGTGTTCTGGGAAAAAAAAAACCCAAAGTGTTACCAAATCATTGCATCCAAAATATAGAACAGATTGTTCAAATTCTTGTAAACATTTTATACTCAAAATCTTTACAGTGGTGTGTGATAAGAGGTTAATATGCAGTGGGCATAAATTGAAACAGGTGAGATTCAGGGAAAACTTATCTGTGAGGAATGTCAAGCAGCAAAACTGGTCTTGCAAAGATACTGTGCAGTTTCTGTCCGTAGAGTTTTTCAAGATCTGGTTTGATAAAGCCCTGAAGAACTTAGAATCATAGAATGAGTTGGGTTGGAAGGAATCTCAAAGATCATCTAGTTCTAAGCCCCTGCCATGGCAGGGACATTTCCCACTAGATCAGGTTTCTCAGTGCTCCACCAACCTGGCCTTGGACACTTCCAGGGATGGAGTACCCACAGCTTCCCTGGGCAACCAGTTCCAGTGCCTTATCACCCTCAGGGTGAAGAACTTCTTCCTTATATCTAGTCTAAAACTATGCTCTTCCAGCTTCTACCCACTACCCCTCCTCCTATCACTACAGGCCTTTGTAAGAAATCCCTCCCCAGCCTTCTTGTAGGCTGCCTTCAGGTACTGGAAGGTGCTATAAGATCTCTCTGGAGCCTTCTCCCTTCCAAGCTGAACAAGCCTAACTCTCTCAGCCTGTCCTCGTAGGAGAGGTGCTCCAGCCCTCTGACCATCTTGGTAGCCTTCTTTGGACTCACTCCAACAGCTCCATGTCTTTCTCCTCTTGGGGGTTCCAGAGCTGGACCCAGTATTCCAGATGGGATCTCAGAAGTGCAGAGTAGAGGGGCAGAATAACCCTTCTCAACCTACTGGTCACACATCTCTTGATGCATCCCAGGATATAGTTGATTTTCTGGACTTCAAGCGCACACTGTTGGTTCATGTTGATCTTATCCACCAACACGCCAAAATCCTTCTGTCCAGGACAACTCTCAATCCACTCATTGGTCAGCCTGTACCTATGCTTGAGATTGCATCAACCCAGGTGCAGTACCTTACACTTGGCCTTGTTAAACATCATGAGGTTGACCTGGGCCCCCCCTCGAGCCTGTCAATGTCCCTCTGGATGGCATCCCTTCCCTCCAGCGTGTCGACGGCACCACACAACTTTGTGTCATCAGCAAACTTGCTGAGGGTGCACTCAATGCCACCGTCTATGTTCCCAACAACGATATTAAATAATATCGGTCCCAGTACTGATCCCTAAGGGACGTCACTTGTCACTGGTCTCCACCTGGACATTGAGCCATTGACCGCAACTCCTTGAGTGCGATTTTCCAGCCTATTCCTTATCCACTGAGTGGTCCTTCTATCAAATCCATCTTTCCAACTTGGAGACAAGGGTGTCATGCAGAACAGCATCAAAGGCCTTGCACAAGTCCGGACAGATGACCTCAGTTGCTCTTCCCTTGTCAGTTGATTCTGTTACTCCATTTAAAAACCATCAGATCTGTCAGACAGAATCTTCCCTTGGCAAAACCAAGCTGGTTGCCACCAATCACCTCTACGTTTTCCATGTGACATAACAGAACCTTCAGAAGGATTGGCTCCATGATGTTGCCGGGCCCAGAGGTGAGACTGACCTGTAGTTGCCTGGGTCTTCCTTTTTCCCTTTTTGAAAATGTGGGTGTTTCCCCTTTTCCAGTTAGTGGGTGCTTCACCAGACTGCCATGACCTTGCAAATATGATGGAAAGCAGCCTAGCAACTTTATCTGCCAGTACCTGTGGATGGATCTCATCAAGTCCAAAGGACTTGTACACTTTCAGGTTCTTTAATGGTCTTGAACCTGATCCTTGCTTACAGTGGATGGATTTTCCTTCTTTCAGCCCCTACCTTTGACTTCTACAACTTGAACAGTGCAGCTAGAGCCCTTATCAGTGAAGACTGGGGCAAAGAAGCCATTGCGAACCATATCCTTCATGACCAGCTTTCCTCTTCCCTTCTGGAGAGGTGCTAAATTTAATTCTATCTCAGCTTTAGCTTTCCTAATTTGATCCCTGGCTGCTCAGACAACTTCCTTGTATTCTTCTCAGTCTACCTATCCTTTCTTTCACTTCCTGTAAATCCTTTTTTTATCTTTAAGTGTGTCCAGGAACTTCTTGTTCATCCATACAGGTCTCCTGACATTCTTGCTTGCCTTCCTCTTGATCTGATTTCAGATCTGATTTCAGATCTGAAGTTACTATGAGCAAGAGGTCGTTCAAGAGACCTCCAGAAGTAATTTCCAAGCTGAAATTTCCTGTGAATCCTGTGATCTACTGTCTGAAATAACAGAACTAAAACAGTAGTTGCAGAAGACTATGGTATTAAACTATAATTATATTTTTTATATTTTAGTCCAAATCAGAATTATGTCTCTAAAATATGCATATAGAAAGATATCTGACATAGATACACCAGCTCCATGGAATTCTAGTGATAGCTTCCAGAATATGTGATTAAAGATGCAACTAAGGGTATTATATTGTCTTCAGTCACTTTAGGATGAGGTATTTAATACCCATGAAGAATACCTGAGAGTACAGTTCAGTAAATATTCAAAGCTCATTTATGAACTGGGCACAGAATGAGTTGAAAGTAGCCCTGAAGAGAAGGATTTGGAGGTGTTGATAGATGAGAAGCTCAACATGAGCCAGCAGTGCGCTCATGCAGCCCAGAAGGCCAAACGCATCCTGGGATGTATCAAGAGAAGTGTAGCCAGTAGGTCAAGAGAGGTGATTCTACCCCTTTACTCTACTCTTGTGAGACCCCACCTCGAATACTGCATCCAGTTCTGGTGGCCCCACCATAAGAGGGACATACGTCTGTTGGAGTGTGTTCAGAGGAGGGCCCCAAGGACGATCCAAGGGCTGGAGCACCTCTGCTACGAGGACAGGCTGCGGGAGGTGAGATTGTTCAGCCTTGAGAAGACTTTGTGGGGACCTTAATAGCTGCCTTCCAATACCTGAAGGGAACCTACAGGAAGGCTGGGGAGGGACTTTTTACAAGAGTGTCCACCAATAGGACAAGGGGAAATGGGTTTAAGTTGAAGGAGAACGGATTTAGATTAGATCTTAGGAAGAAATTCTTCAGTACGAGGGCGGCAAGACTTTGTAATAAATTGCCCAGAGATGTTGTGGCTGGCCCCTCCCTGGAGGTGTTCAAAGTCAATTTACACGGAGCCTTGAGTAGCCTGATCTAGTTGAGAGGTGTCCCTGCCCGTGACAGGGAGGTTGTATTAGATGATCTCTAAGGTCCCTAGGCCATTCTGATTCTATGAAGTTCTTATATTGGCTAGCTCTCAAAACTGTTTGGCACATAGTAACATCACATAGCTCTCAGTTATCTGGAACTTTTTCCTAAGCCTGTTGAGAAGATGATCTGTACATCAGGATACATCTGAGATGTTACAATGCTCTTGGCTGCTGCTTTTAATTAAAAGCATTCTTGCCTGATGGACTATTTGGAAGCGGGAACAGGTGCATTTATACACAGATTTCAGTTTGTTACAGTTTTCTGGATTTACAGAATTAGGATTAAATATCCAGAACCACTGTTAAGATTTATGCCTGGAGAACTACTGCAGGCTAGGTACTCAGTTTGCCTCTGTGCCATTGTTGCAGAATCAAGCCATGATGATAACCAAATTACTGCTGGTATAATAAAACAATCACATGTATGGGAGAAAGAAACTGATATTACACCACCACATAGGAGACTACCTAAACTTATAAAATGCATGAATGTTAAAATCTTCACAAATGTATTTACATATTCTGCAGCATAGAAGACATACCTAGTCCAAAAGTCTTTGATCTTCAGTACTTCTCAATAAGAGAAGACATTTATGCTCTTTTCAGTTGAAAGTTATTGATGGTCAAGCAAATAATTGTGGCATTGAATCAGTGTATTTAACAGTTCATATCTGGCAGATATAAAAGGCAAATATATTGGGCCAAAGTGGAAATCTTGAAATGCTTTATTTGTGAATACAATTTCTGTTGGAGGACAAATCAGTGCTGTAAAAAAAAAAGTATGTAATAATCTTAAAGTTCTTTATTTATGCATGCAGAATTCTGTACTGTGAGATATTGCTAAATTGTTAACTGTAGTTTCTAAGGATATAGCTGCTTTTGTGTGAGAAGTCACACCTTTTTATTTAGCTTTCTTTGTTTTAAACTTATTAATTATTCAAACAGGAGTAGGTGGAAGAAGAAATGTGAGCAATACTAGTTTAAAATAGATGTAATTCAAGATTTTGATCATTATTCAAGAAGCTTGTTTTCCAATCCCCAAGGGAAAAACTTCAGTTAAGAGACTAGTTTTAGCCCTTAGTTTCATAAGCGGAGACTAGTGATGAATGGTGTTCCTCAAAGGTCTATATCGTGGTCAAGTCTGTTTAACATCTTTGTCAGTGACATGGACAGTGGGATCAAGCACAGTCTCAGCAGGCTTGCTGATGACGTCAAGTTGTGTGGTGTGGTCAACTTGCTGGAGGAAAGGGATGCCATCCAGAGGGACCTTGACAGGCTTGAGAGGTGGGCCCAGGCCAACTTCATGAAGTTTAACAAGGCCAAGTGTAAGATACTGCACCTGGATTGAGGCAATCCCAAGCACAGATACAGGCTGGCCAATGAGTGGATAGAAAATAGCCCTGCAAAGAAGGACTTGGAGTATTGGTGGCTGAAAATTTGAGCATCAGCCAACAGTGTGCACTGGCAGCCCAGAAAGCCACTCTCATCCTGGACTTCATCAAGATGAGTGTGGCCAGAAGTTCAAGTTCTTTCTGGAAGACACAGTAAAACAAATGAAGGTCCAGTCTTACAAATTCACCCTCAAGTAGCCTTGCAGCTGTAACAGCACTGAAGTCTGATTTACTGTGACTTCATTTTAACTTTTCTTACTGGTATTCCTGAATTGTGTTTCTTTTGAGAATTTACACTCATCTTGATTCCACTAGAATCACTTCCACTATAAGTATATGTAAGGGAAGGGAGAATCTTCATAAGAAGAGGTTATTCTGCCCCTCTACTCTGCTCTTGTGAGAGCCTACCTGCAGTTCTGTGTTCAGCTTTGAGGCTCCCACACCATAAGGATGTGGACTTGTTGGAGCAGATCCAGAGGAGGGCCACAAAAATGATCAGGGGTTTGGAGTACCTTGCCTATGAGGACAGGCTGGGAGAGGTTGTTCAGCCTGGAGAAGAGAAGGCTCTGGGGAGAATTTATAGTGGCCTTCCAGTACTTAAAGGCA
Source organism: Apaloderma vittatum (assembly GCF_000703405.1). Taxonomy (NCBI): domain Eukaryota; kingdom Metazoa; phylum Chordata; class Aves; order Trogoniformes; family Trogonidae; genus Apaloderma; species Apaloderma vittatum. The sequence continues at coordinate 41,921 of NW_009726663.1, forward strand.
ACCTACAGGAAAGAAGGGAAGGAACTCTCTATCAGGGACTGTAGTGATAGGACAAGGGGTGACATATGCAAACTGAAAGAGAGTAGATTTAGGTTAGATATTAGAAAGAAATTTTTTTTCTGGGAGTGTGGTGAGACATTGGAATAGATTGCCCTGAGAAATTTTGAATGAACCAGACTGGATGGAGCTTTGAACAACCTGTTCTAGTGTGAGGTGTCCCTGCCCATGGCGGAGGGGTTGGAATTAGATGTTAAGGTCCCTTCCAACCTAAACCATTTTATGATTCTATAACTAGATTCATTTCCCAAAACTTAGGTATCTACAACCTATGCTTAGGTGCCATTATCACCTCTCCTGTAACAGAGTGAAAATCATATTTCTAGAGAAAGAAACTCATCATATTCTGTGATCAGGCCTCTATGATAGCATGGAGTTATTTATCTAAATTTTATACTGTTTTCCTGCTGTTTTCTTAGCAAAAATCCTGAAGAAAATTATTCTGTGATTCCATTAGTGCAGGTAATCCCAGCCTAGTCCTCTTCATTGTCTGCCTGACAGCTGTTCAGGCTCAGCTCTAACCTACTAGAGAATTACAAACAGGGATAGTCTGATATGGTGTATGTAATCTCAAAGAGATCATCTTTGGGTCACATGGTGGGGAAAACTAACTTTCAAGTTCAAATAACGCCTTTAGCTTTTTCTTGAAAAGATAAGCCTGAGGTAGAAAACAGTTGTTAGACTTGAAGTGATTAATGCACAAGAGCTGGAGACTCAGTACAGAGGGAAGACACATGCATATTTACTTATAGACAGAATATCAGTCACACCTTGATAGCCATGCTTGAAAAATCATCTTGCCAAACCCACTGCAGGTGCTCAAACCATGTACATGGAGGTGCAGTGCTGGTAGACTGATGTTGTCCGTTGAAGGAATGACAAAATAAAGTGAATCATTCTGAGGCTGAGAGGAGATATGTGATGCTCATTCAACAGGACTCGGGATACGGTATTCACTGCTGCAGAGCAGCTGTTGCCTAGGAAAAGCTTGTTGCTGAGGGACAGAGACAGGATTGCGCTGGGTGAGAATACCGCAGGACTGGCCGAGAACGCTTTTTGTAGCATTCTGTTTCCGTTGTCTGTGTGATAAAGTATGCGAAATGATGCAGCTTGAAGGAAACTAATGAGCAGACACAGGGACTGAATTGCAAAGCAAATCTCAGGAAATAGCTTCTTTCAAACACAGGCAGAATTGGGTAATCAGTCACAAATGACAAAGGCAATACTGCTTTTCAGAGTATGTGCTGTGTTGCAGTGCATAATTAACACCTCGCGTTACAGAGCTATGGAGGCTATTTTAACACAGTCAGAGGCAAGGGGAAAATTGGCGATTTCAGGCTTGGTCTGTGAATCTGAATTCTGATAACATTTCTTGAGTGGAATAAGAAAAAAAAGAAAAAGAGAAAATTAAGAGAATCCCAGGTCTCTTTGTTAGTTATCTCTCTTTGCAAGTGTATATGAAGTCATGAGGTAGTAATCCCTTCCAGAGGTGTTACTGGAAACTTTTACCAGGTCTTTTGAGATCTTCTGTTAGAAGTTACTATGTAAATGGTAAATGTAACTGTTCTGGTTTAATAATTTGAAAAATCTTTAACATTTAATTCAAATGATATTTTCTTTAGAATGGTAAACTGTGTTTGTTACCAGAGGCTAGTTATTTTTTATATGTTAGCAGAATCTGCCATCTCAAAATTCAAAAGAACTTCACTAAAATTTGTAAACACTCAAACTTCATTTCAGAACAGGTGTTTTTTCTCATGGTTTATAATTATGCTTTTCAGAGAAACCTTCAAAGGAATTAAAAATAAAAAAGAAAAAAATGAAAAAAGAGAAATAAAACAAAACACCCCTTTTCCTAAAGATTATAAGTAAAATAAATTATATCTAAGTAAAATAAATGATTATTTACTGAATCATGAGGACACTCAGATAGAGTCTCAGCATTTCGGTGCACTTTATGCATTTACAAATATTCTGAATTTAACTGATTTGAAGATTCTAAAGTTAACAGTAATAATTTGGTGGTTAGTTAGGCAATATCTAGGACCTTTCTAAAGGAGTTATGTTGTAAAAAATTCTGTGTAGAATTTTGAATATTTCTCTCTGTTAGAATAAGCCCTCAGCATTGTATAACATGTATTAGAAATTGGCCTAGATCAGCCTATTTATGTCTCTGGTTTGAGGTATTTCAAGCTCTTAAAATTTAGGTGTTCAGATGGCCATCTTTGAGACTCGTTGTTTATCTAAATGTAGACTTTTTGTTTATTTTAAGAAAAAAAAATAAGCTTTTTTCAGAAAAAAGGTATTTAGTCTGTCATTCTGCCTGGTGGGCAGGTAAACTCTTGCTACTCTTTCCCTTTTGTTGACAATCTGTTTCTAATATGTGCCAATAACACAGGTCTGAAGTTAACGTGTTCTCTTCTATAGAATTACCTTGAAGGATTTGAGTGTTCCTGGTTTTACAGATTTGTATGCATGTGTTAAAAAACATATGAATAAACCTACATACAGTTAACAGCTGGCAGACTGTTTGGGAGTGTGATCCCTTCAAAAGTCTTCTCCAATCAATATCTAAATGTGAATATTGATCATACGTCATATTTAAGGGTTATTCATCAAGCTATCCTTCTGTAACAACTGTCGTGTTCAAAATGATGTACGAGCAGAACACAAAGCAAAGTTCTAAATGAAATTAAAGAAAAAATAAGTCTCTACAACAGTTAGTGTTTTGTTCATAGGCTAAAGAACATGATCTAAGGGTAAGCAGAAGGTCAGTTTCATTTTCATCAATGTTATCCAGTCAAGGACCTTTTCAGTGCAAAAGACAGTAAAAAGATAGGTGATAACCAAACCTACATGGAGACATGAAATGTAGAAGACTAGAGATAAAGAAGACATTGTAAAAGACTAAAAGTTTCCAGCCACTACCTGATGGGCCATTAAGAAACTCCAGACACAGCTTTGGAGGGGGCCACCTGGACTTTGTAACCAATAAGAAGGGGAAACACAAGGAACATGAGGATTTTGGAATGTTCGAGGGGCATTTGTGGGACCATTGAAAATTTGGGAAGCTATATTTAAGTAAAGGGTCATAAGGAGGACCAAAGAGGGGGAATAGATAGAAAAGGGTGTAAAAGAGGCTGATAGGGTGTAAAATGGGGTCAGTCAGTATGTTTGCCTGACTGAGTGCTATAGCTGATCACCACAGTCTGTCCTGTCTTCTTACTAAATGCTTTCTTACCTGTCTCTCTGTGTGATCTAACTATCTCATGTGTGTGTTACAATGCCCAAGTGCCAGCTACTGGGAGAGACCAGTGTGAATGGATTTGGGGTTGGCAAGTGGAGTCAGACCGGTGGTGTAGGTGCCCCTGGGCTCTGCTGTCAGCTACAGGGGTCAGTGGGACATCTCTGCATCCAGCACCAGTGTGTGTTCCTGTAGCTGTTTTTCAGCAGCTTCTGAGAGAGACAAGCATCAGTGAGGTAAGTGAGGGGTGCAGCACAGGTGGCTGGAGTGGGACCATGGGTCACAGCCTCTGGGCCTGGTGCCACCTACTGGGTAGGGGAATGTCTGTATCTTTCCTAGTCCTGGTGTGCTCGGGACGTGTATGTGCACTGACTGACTGGACCAGCTGGGAAGTAGGAAGTCCTGGGTCTGGGCAGGCATATTAGGCAGGTAAGAGCCTGTGTTGGTGTTCAGGGGAACACACAGGCATGAGGTGCCTGTGAGAGACATGAGTCTGTGTATGTGTCTGATCTGGACCATTGTGTTAACAGGCTACTTCCTGTAGATTTCAGACTTTTTTGAAGTTGCTTATTATTTCAAAGTTTTACCTACTCTTCTTAACAATTATTTGATTGATATTGAAAAACAGCTTTCTCAGTAGCCCGTCACACTTTAAGTTTGAGTAGACTATCCAGCTTTTTATCTTTTTAAGCAGGTAGATCTATGAAGTTGAATTGTATCTATCTCATCTTCTTTGCCCCAATCTTTGGACGTAAAATGGAGGTTCCATTACAAAAAAATTTCTCCTCCTACAGCTGTAATTGATTATTTTTCTGCATCTTGTCTAAGTTATTGATGGATTTCTTTCTGAAAATGTTCATGTGCTTTGCAAAGTGAATTACTACCTTCTTGGCTTCTGCTGGTTGTACACATTTGGAAGCAGTGAACAAATACCTAGCATGCAATTTCTCTTGCAAGCAGTTTTCTTCCACTTTGTTGAATAAAGAAATCATTAATAATTGAATTGTGTAAAATACAATACCTAAAGAAATCTGGCTGTAAATTTCTTTCTTCTGTGTTCTCTGTTAATCTTGTTTGTTTAGAAAAATGTGAATTACACCTACAACACTGCAATTACTTAACTGTGAATAGAATCTATTCCAATAATAAGAAAGAAAAACTTTCTTTTGAGAGTCAGAAATGATCAGAAGTTAAGGTTTCCTTTACTTCCACTGTTCTCTGTTGGCAAATGGCCTATACTGTCACAACAAATACGAAAAGCTATGGAGCAATTGGCACAAAATGGAAGCATAAGTGAAAAGCACTAGTAAGTCATGAAGTATTCACAATCCATGTGGTTCTTATACCAGTTATATCAGCTGGAAAGGTGAGAAGTTCTTTACAGAAAGCTTATGCATGTTGGTTTTAGTAATATCACCTAATTGCAGTAAAAAAATATAAATTGATGTCATGAAGCTTTATTCCTCTTTTATTTATGGTCAATATTTGTCTGCTGTGAGACAGCTTGGCTACCTTAATCAAAATATTTTTATTCTGTTCATTATTTCTGAAGCTAGAAAGGCAATTAGAAGGACAAAGCAATTAATGGCATAAAGCAGCTAAGTTTGCTCATATTTGCATTATCAATAGTATCTTGCATTATCAATAGCCCCCAGATAGTCTATAAATAAAATGTGAAAAAGAGACCAGTTGTCTAGTCTGCAAGAGATGGGAATTTGGCACATGCTTGAAAAACTCCCTAAACTCTATCACTCTCCAGAACTGAGTTCCAGATAAATGACAAAATTCATGGTTACAGTTCTCCAGAAATCTATGAATTCCAGTTCATATATTTGGAGTGAATTCCAATGCTTCCCTGTTTTAGTGCCTCAGGTTTTAATGTGTTGACAAACTTTAATTGGTTTCGTGGAAAAAAGCTTTCTAAGTCATTAAATAAATTAGTTCACAACTGTGAGTTGAAATATATTTTGTTGAAAAATTGCCACTGTGAATGTTTTAATTGTCACCATTGTACCAAAACTATTGAAAGGCGTTTGGTATGTAAAGGGATTGAGGGGAAACTAATGAAACAACAGTGGAAGACGAGTAAGAGAAATTTTAATTAGCACGTTTATTCCTATATTTCATTATGTTCTGTTTTTTATGTAAATTTAACAATTTACATAAAACTAGAATATTTTTGTTGGGTAAAATGTGAAAGTTCACTGTCATGCACCACCTTATGGCCTGCAGTCTTCTGACCAAACTGTACTCTGCTTGGAGGAGTTTTCTCCCTATGCATTCAGCATTTGGCATTATTAAACTTCACATACAGTTTGGTAGGGAGCCCATGGAGCAGTTCTTAAACTGCTCCCCACACATTTTGACAGGCAAGCAAGTTGCCTACAAGCATGTTCTGGGCTACCCCTGACAGGCACCTGCTCACTCAGAATCTCCCACAATGGAATGAGGAAGAGAATCAGAGGGTAAAAGTAAGAGCATTTGTTGATTAATGAATTGTTGTTAACAAGTAAAGTAAAGCTGCACATACAAGCAAAACAAAATAAGGAATTAATTCATTACTTGTCATCAACAAACAAATGTCCAACCACTTTCCTGGGGAAGTGGCTTCATCACATGTAACAGTTACTTGGGAAAACAAATGTCATAACTATGAACATCCCACTTTACTCCTTCTTTCCCCCTCAGCACTATGTCATATGGTCTGGCACATCCTTTGGTCAGTTGGGGTCACCTGTCTTGGCTGTGTCCCCTCCCAACTTCTTGTGCACCCCCACCACTGGCAAGGCAGTGTGACAAGCAGAATGCCTTGACATTGGGCAAACACTAGTCAACAATAACTAAAACATCAGTATGTTATCAATACTGATTTGGTCCAGAGCCCCATACCAGCCGCTGTCAAGAAAATTAACTCCGTCACAGTGAAAACCAGTATAAAAATTCTGCCCTGCACAGAGTGTTTGTTGGTTGTGTAGTGGCCTGCATAGCATTCTCTTCCAACTAAAATTCATGTTATCAGGCAAGATTTGATATAGTGTGCTGTTAAATGCTCTATGAATGTGAGCAGCCAGCAGCAATTACAATGTTTAGAAATAAGGTTACAAAAAATTAGTAAAATAATGTAAAACTTTGCCTTGAAATGTTTACACAGTTGCTGTTACCAAGTATTACCTCCATCATTTTGTTCTGCTGTACAAACAGGTACATTAGGTAGGAATTCTTCCTCCAAAATTAGTTCTCATGTTCTGATTACAACTTAACAAATATTACCTCTTTTATGCTTACAACCTCAGAAGGCTACTAATGAAAAAAATTTTGTAACTTTACAGTGGCCTTAAAAGTTTTCAGGTAATACTGGTGGTTTATTTTGAATGCTTGTTTTGTTGTCATTAATTTAATATTAATTTGGCAGCAATATGATCATTGTAATGTTTTGGTTTTAATAAGATCAAGAGAAAAATGAGAGCATTAGTCTAATTATTCTTGCTTATTGGTATATATTTATTTGTTTATAACCCTTTCAAATTATCGTATGTGTCATATGGCACCTATCAAATTGTAAAACCTGTCATAATCACTCTAGTTAAAAGAAAACCCAAGTCAGAAATTTGCAAGATATTTTGAGTTTAATATTTTTTTTTAATTTTTGTTAATGTGAAAATCTTTCACAAGGTCACTGTAGAACAGATTAATTCCTTGTCTTCTGAACGTGTGAATTAAAATAACTTATTTCTTCAGTGTCTCAATCCTACATTCTTTTTCTCCCACTTGGGAAAAAAGAAAGAATCAACCTTTAGTAACTCATAAGAACACTCATAATTGTAAGCTTAATTTTATGTGATGTACCTTCTGCTTACTTTACAGTTATTGCAAATAAATTCTAGTTGTATTACATTTCCAAATGTATTACTCTCATAGTACCATTTGAAGTCTGTTTATTCACAGAATAAGTTAATTTCACTGTAATGATATGTGAAATGACTGACTGAATATATATTCATACCTGCTTCAGAACTCAGTCTAATTAGCAACATGAGTTGCAGACAAGTTTTTGTGCACATTTTATAGCCATGCCTCAAAGCTTGTTCCCCACTGAAATCCCATTCATGTTCATGCACTTAGTTCCTGCCTCATCCAAAGCTATCTATGCACTTGGCTGTTCATGAGTTCACAGAGTGTGGGGGATTCAGCTGCTTCAAGGAAAATTAATGCCAGCAAGATATGTTAGAGCTCAGTGTAATCAAAATAACAGAACATGTTTAATTAAATTTAAATCTCATATGTAAAAAAAAAAGTCTATTCCTACTGGATTGAAGATAAGAAGTTTACATAAACTTGATACGTTTGGAAGACAGTGTGCAACACATCAGCAGTCCTTCTGAGTTTTTTTTTGTTTTGTTTTTTTACTGTGTAGACTAATGCTAGACGATACTAAAAACTGGAGTGAATATGTCACCTGAGTGATTTCTAGTGCTTTGGAAAATGATCTAGAGCCTCTAGTAGGGCAGAACTGTTATGTCTTGAGCTAAAACAGCATTGGTCTCTCATCTGAAGGTCATGCTTGACTCAAGAATACTTGGATTATAGACGAATCACAATATGAACCATTAGAACCTATCCTATGTTGAAGTCTAACAGGCACGTAATTTGTTTAGAGAAATCTATAGCCATGAATAGTTTCTACCGTTTATATTTGCTATCTCATGCCTTCTGCTCCATTACTTTTGAGATACATCCCTGTAATAGATGTTATGGAACACAGTGCTTAAAGAATGCAGCATGAGCTGTTTGCATCAGGTTATTACATTTTTTTAAGTGACTTACTTTCCTTAAAATTCAGACACTTCAGCTGTGCCTACCCCATGAAGAAAACAGGACTAACACTCTGGCTGGGATGCCATTCCATGTGCATCTATACGGCTGCTCAGCTCACTCATGCTGCTCTGGTTTCAGTCTGTGCCAAATGGCATCCTCTGAAATGGTGCCCAGACGTGATTTACAGGAAGAGCACAGGGCACTGGCTGTCCCCAGCTGGTGATATAGATAAGGCAAATCTGTCTACTAGAAGAGGAAGGGAGGCCATAACCATATGGACACAAGCTCGGTGTCACCATTTGTCTTTGTGGGTAGAGAACAATTGTTGGCCCCTGCTGTATTTAGGAGTAAAATTTTCAGCCTTAGTGGAGAGATGTTGATAAATTCCTTGGATCGATACCTTTGCAATGTATCTTTGTGCCCTGTGATAGGTTTTAGTCTGTTCAGAAACATTATCCTTTGTCCTGTTGCTAGAGGCCTTATTAAAAATCTGTCTTCAACTTTCTTAAAAGCCCTCTAAGTATTGAAAGTCCTCAGTAAGGTCTCCCTGGAGCCTCCTCCCTCTTTTCCTGTATCCCTCCCCTCTGCCCCCCACTGACAAGCTTAGGCTGGAAAAAAGGAGAGATTATGAAGGGGAAGGCCACTCATTATGAGTACAAGAATATTGTTAGGTTATGCAGGGAGATAATTAGAAGGTCCAAAGCCCAGGGCTCAGTACTACTGGGGCAGCTCCTGTTTAACATTTTGTCAATTATCTGGATGAGGGGATAGAGTGCACTCTTAGTAAGTTTGTAGATGATACCAAGCTGGATGGAAGTGGCGATCTGCTTGAGGGGAGGGAGGCTCTGCAGAGGGATCTAGACAGGCTGGATCGCTGGGCCAAGGCCAATTCCATGAGTTTCAATAAGGCCAAATGCCAGGTCCTGCACTTCGGCCACAACAACCCCCAGCAGCGCTACAGGCTTGGGGGGGGGC
>NW_009726663.1:51271-121579 GCF_000703405.1 Apaloderma vittatum
GGATTTGGTACAAGGAAGAGTTGAGGGATCTGAGGCTGTTCAGCCTGGAGAAGAGGAGACTGAGGGGAGACCTTATTGCTCTTTGCAACTACCTGAAAGGAGGTTGTAACAATGTTGGGATTGGTCTGATTGGTCTGTTCTCCCAAGTGCTGAATGACAGGACAAGGGGAAATGGCCTTAAGTTGCACCAGGGGAGGTTCAGGGTGGATATTCGGAAGAACTTCTTTACTGAGAGGGTTGTCAGGCATTGGAACAGCCTGTCCAGGAAGGTAATTGAGTCACCATCCCTGGATGGGTAGATGTTTCATTCAGGGACATGGTTAGTGGTGTTCACAGGGATAAGACAAAGGTTGGACTTGATGATCTTGAAGGTGTCTTCCAATCAAAACGATTCTATGATTCTGTGATACCAAGATAGAAAGACCGGTTTCTTCCCTTGCAGTGTCAAGAGCCACTCAGAGACTTTACAACTAAGGTAAAGGAAACATGCCATTAAATTATATTTCTTGCTTTTACTAAAAAGTTGTGTTGGGATCCCTTTGAAAGAATCTTCTACTTAGAGCCTTGCAGTCTAAGACTGTGGGCTGCAGAATTATTGAAATGTTTATTGATATTGATATTCAATGAAGAAGCGTCAATAACTAAGAGGATAAAAACCTTTCTCTGTAATGTCTAATATGGATTTATTATTGTATGTTCTTGCCATGGATGCACCCCTGGCACCAAGGACCAGTGCAGACCTGCTATATTTAGAGATCTGATCAAAGGAAATACTGTTGGCTCAATTTTTTATTTCTTTTATCTGTTTCACATGGCTTATGGGTGGTGTCAAGGCCAAGGGAAAAAAATAAATGGCAAAAACCTCATGTGGTGAGAGGGCCTTGAGCTGAAAAGTAGGAAAATAGTCATATTTACTGGACAACAGAAACTAGGGAATTGAGGAATGCACATTATAAGATAAAACTTTATAGTTATCATAGAAAGAGGCAAATTAGAGAAATCTGATTAGATACCATCTGCAGAATATATAGGCTTCAGAGATGTCAGAATGAAAAACAACTTTTAGAAATAAATAGAACAATGAGTGGGCAGCAGAAGTCATAGCCCATAAAGTAAATTTGATCTAGCAAGTTCTTGAATTTAGTTTGCTTGCTTGTATGGACAACTGATGAAATCTCAGAGGAAAAAAAAATGCTGAAATAAAATATACTGTTGAAAGAAACAAAACTATGACAAGTTCCACAAGTGAACCATAACCCTTAACTTTCTAGGAGTGTCCAACCACATTAGCTGGGAATTGACACCATCTGCATTTGTGAAACAAAGATTTTCAGGAGTACATTTGAAGGAAAAAAGCCAAGCACCAATCTTGATTTACACAGTTGCATAGTAGCGAATCAAGTCACAACAAGAACTCCCAGTTTAAACATAAATAGACTATGCTCAGATTTAAAATCTGCTGCCTTGACTTCCACTGGAAATGAATCAGTGGGTATTTACTGATCTGGAACATTCTTCAAATTTTCAAAGTTTTTTTTTATACTGGAAAACTGAGTGCCTCATGCCTTTGTATGTCTAATGTTTCTCTCCTAAACAGTAGGGATGAAGGAAACTGAAAATGTAACAGGCTTTGTGAATATGGCTGAAGATAGCTGACTGGTAAGGTGATTCTGTCAGGATGTGTTTAACTGCATGAGGCACAAGCATATTCCTGATCGAAGCACACCACTCTATAAACTGACCCTTGTCAGAATGAGACCTGGACGTCCTTATTCTTCTCTATGATTTAGACAAAAAAAAAGGGATAGCCTGATAGGTCAGGTTTCCAAACAGGGTCTATTGGGAGTGTTGTAGAGGGAACCTGCTTGTACAACAGGTACCTGTATCTGTTGTACATACTATATAGGTTCCATGAGTGTTCATCTACTCTATAACTCTATGGCAGCAGTAACATCCAAAATTCTAGTATCTTAAAGGTGAATTTACTAAATGGACCTGAGAACTCATTTTAATAATGATTGATTTTTGAACTTGTGTACTTGTCTGTATATTTTGTCCACAGCTTTTCAAAGTGATCCAGAGCAGGTCTTTCCCAGTAAAGAGATTTTTGTGATAACCTTCAAAATGACAATGAAATATTAATTCCAATGTATTTCCACTTTTACTTGGAAATATCTGAAGTTTTCTTCATACTTTACTTCCTTGATACCATACTAATCACTTTTAGAGTTCATGGTCTCTTTGAAGACTTGTATCACATGGATATAATGACCCTACAAATTTAGGAAGAATTTTCCAGTATTCTCATCTCTATTCAATGCATTTGGTTGCAAAACCTGCTGTGTTGTGTAGTTCATCTATGTAAGGTGCCACATATATTTGAGAGAGAATTTTTTCTTTCATTGTAAAGTGTGATCACTAATTTTTACCAGTTATCTTACAAAATAAAATTTTAATTGTTCAGAAGTTTTGAATACAAAAATGCAGAAGCAGAAATCATTATATTTTCACAGACACACTGCAAGCTGAAGAATATGTTAAGTTCATTAAGTAAATAATTTATTGTGATTTTTTTTTTTGTTCAGCTTTTTTTAGTGTTTTCTGCTAGTAAGGTATGTTTCATATGCTATAAAGTCATGATCAGTGCAGAATTGTAGCCCCAGTTCTAGTTTCACTTGGTGAATGTTCATTTGTTTGTTTTACATTCTACCAGAAGTTTTTTGATTTTTTTTTGTTTTGTTTTTATAATAAGTTGTTTAATTGCACTGTAAAAATACCAGGAGTTTAGGAAGCTATTTTTTCATTCCAACTGTTGTTGATAGCTTGCATTAAGAAAGCAATGACCATGTAGTGTGTTATACAACTACCAGCTGTTTCATTTTATTCTTCATTTAGAGCTACATAACTGTTTTTATTGAAGTATAGAAGATCATGCAATATTGTTTTGTGGTTTTGGTGGTAACGTATCTTCAGTACAACAATAAGAAGTTCAAGATTTATTTATCCCTCTGTCCAAAGGCATTCCTTCAATGAGAACTAACACAAGCAAGGTGCTAAAAAATAGTAAATACTATAGCTTGATGCTTTTTTATTATTTTTTTTTTTCCTTATAATGACAGTCGATGTTAGGCTTTCTGTTTACACGGACCAAATAAAAAGAAGTTCAAAAAGTGTCTTCATGGGCTTCAGTTTCTGGGTGCAAAATTTACCAACTTCAATAAATAGCTATTTCAATTAGCATCTTCTTTAAATGAAAGCAGTTTCTCCATGTTCCCAGTGGGAGGAAATATAAATATAGGTAAAAATTACCCCAAGAAAATTTCAGAGAAGGCTAAATTCTGAGTGCTGTTAGAACATCAGGAAAATTCTCTGCAGTGACTAGGTGAGACATACAGCTTACTTGGACTTTTTGCAGAGGCTTCAATTTCAATGAATGGAGATATTACTGTACCTTAATGAGGTAATACTACTTAGTTGTTTATTTCATTATAATAGGTGAGTATTTAACTGTTTGCAGAAAAAAATCTGGTTTTTATAGGCACACATACACCCTATCTCCTTGAAAGTAAGCAATAGTTGGCCTAGTTCCGACCTGTCAATCTGCTCTGTGTAATTGCATTTGAGAAGAAAAAGCTTAAGAAAAATATCCAGTGCATTTTCTGCCAACAGTGCTGCTGAAGAACTCATCTGCAAATAGAACCATCCAATGCTTTTGTAATTGGCAAGAGAGCGCTATCTTGTTAATTCTCTTTTTCAGGTGTTTGCTTTGTAGTAGGTTGCAGCAATCTAAAACACCTTTTAGTTAATGAGGAAGAGCCAATTTTCAACCATAGAAAAGTACTTATATAAATATTCACACAAGTGGAAGATAGTGAGTAAAGAAAAGTTTAGTAACCTACTTCATTAACTGCTAATGGGAATTGTGATCCTAACTTGCCCTCTACTTTTTCTTGAAGACATTTCATTTAGTCTTTGGCCTGTGCAATACTCAGTCTTTCATATCTTTACTGTTAAAGAAAACATTGCGTATCAGGTTAGTCTATTTTCAGAATCATAGCATGTTTTAGCCACTAAAAGTAATATAGTGACTTTGTGTGATACACTTTTGGTTGTTGTAAAAGCTGTCACATTAATCTAGAGTAAGGAATAAGTAAGACATCTAAAATAAAATGCTCAAATAAAATTATAAATTAATATTCTTTTCTACTGAAATACATGATTTTTTAATCTCCAATGTGCAAGTTTATTCATGGTGGCTGATGGTGGGGGTAGAAATTTGTGTTTAAAGCAATATGGGTTAGAACATATGTAGGTGCACTTCATTTAATTTTTTACCACCATACTTGTATATAGCTGTGCAAACTATTCACTAGTTTGTACATTAGCTTGTGTAAATCAGTACTGTTCCAATTTTATTCTTATTGTCTGACACAATCACAAAATATCTCCACCTGTATATATCTGGCTATTTTGTCTATAAATAACTAGTAAATATCTTAAGCTAAAAGCATCCTTAATTAAAATTAAGGGTTTAGGGCTTAATTGATGAAAATAATGTGATAGTTTAGTTATATCTACAGTTATGCTGAAGGAGATATATGAAATTACGTAGATCAAAAGTTGTCTTTTATCGACTACTTCAAAGAAATCATATCAGTGTTCAAACTCTAAATAACATTAATTCATTCAATTATTTAAAGCCTCATTCAAAGCTTACTTGAAACAATCCATTAGAAGTCTCAGTTTAATTTTGATTTATGTTTGGGTAGGGTTTTTTGGGGTGGGTTGTGGGGTTTTTTCCCCAATAAAACAAGGTGAATGTAATTCCAGTTGTAACAGTTACAATTTCATTGTTTTAATTTTATAAACGCATACATTTCAAGGCAGATCAAAATTTGAACTCTCAAATATAGTATTGTGTGTTCAGCATTACCTTGTTTATGAATCTTATTAAAACATAAGTTATTTTTAAATGAGTATGAGTTTTGTGATATAACTTATGTTTGATTCTTTCTTGAAGTGTTACACCACAGATAATATTGTTCTAATTAAATACATGGCATTATATGTGTGGGAAAACAGTTGATTTATATTGTTTATACATGGTGAGGATAAGTACACAGAAACATGGGAAATTAATCAGAATTATTAATAGTATATACAGCTTTGTGATTTTTGTGCTATTGTGTCAGAAGTATGTGAAAACATTTAAATACACACTGTAATAAAAAGGACATTATTTTGCACAGCCTTTCAGAAAGTTATGCAATGAGGCAACACTCATTTTTTAAAAATCATATTTGTTTTAAAGTTATATTTGTTCTGAAATAAACTCAGATAGTTTGTATGATAGCCACTGGTGGCTAGTTAGATAATAAATCTGTAATTATGTTGTTTCAGTTTTAGTATTCTGTGCTTTCAGTGGTCATATGCACATTTAAATGTGTTTATCTTTTTATAAATGTATTACTCATAGTAACTGTACCTTAAATATGTCCCTACATTTTTTTTAACTAACAGTTTTTAAAAAGCTACATGCGTCTGTCCAGAAGTTAAAAAAGTCCTGGTGACATCTTGAACACCATTAATATTTTTTGGAGTATAACCAGTTTTTCCTCATCTAGAAATACCTGCTTTCCTGACTCCAGAGCTGAACTGTGTTATTCAAGCCAGGCAGAAGCTAGACAGTCACCAGTTTTATTTCTATAATGATATCTTTTTGTTCAGCTATAACTGCTGGTCAGATTGCTCTGCTCTGCCAAGAGTCATTTCTCATCCTGCAGGTTTGATTTTCAGCAGTTCCGTTTCCCTGAATGTCCATTTCCATAGTGATAAGAACACCTAAGCATAGAGTAATGCCCATGCTAACAAATGGACTTCCTAGTATTCCATCTGCCTTTACTAATACAACTGCATGATTCAGACGAGAGATAGCTTGTGCTCCACTGGCTCAGATCACGGGTGAAATTAGTATGACAGCTTCCATATAGCCGTAACTTAACATCTCTTTTTTCTCCTTTACTTGGCCTCTAAATCTTCCACGTCACTTCCGTGCTCTTTTCAAGTCGACAACATCTGTTGTCTCCTGCTGAATTTAGTTGTACAGATACCACAATGAATTTTGGAAGTAATACTGATCTGAGGTTGATGTACAATGGACAAGGGAAATCTGAGAACTTTTAATGGCAAATATCAAATTCCAATGTCCAATATAAACCACAGAAATTAAGGACGCTTTCCTGAAAGTGCTGGACACTTCTATAAAAAATAAATTTACAGAAGAGCTTTCATGTAAGGGAACAAATTTGAAAAGCAGATCTTTGACTCACTGTTGCTTAGAGAGAATCCCTAGTGAAAAGTTGCACAAAGTTAGTACTGACTTTCTGCAAGGACTATGCTGAAATCCAGTGTGTAGGTTCTGTAGGGGTTACACTAACTGGCTGATCGCAGTTATTGTCCACCGACACTTGCCATGTACATAATTTGGAAATATTTCTGTTGGGTCTATATACCAATTCTTTTCATACAAGGAAGATGAGGTGTACCTACTTTTTCTTCACAAACTTTTTCCTCACATTCAGAAATCAAAGGTAATTAGAAAATTGTTGTTACAGTGGAGGTCTGGATGAAACCTAGCAATGAAGGAATCTGCCTTTGTAGATTTTTTTTCTTAATACCCAAGAAGAAGCATCATAACTGTTTTCTTGACTTGTGATGTTTGGTCTGGGAGCATCTGAATTGCATCACAGCTAGTAATTATCCAGAAATTTCATTAATTCAGTACCCACCTATCTTGTATATTAAAAATGAGAAGTGGACAGTTACTGTACACTGTAACATGGCACCTCTTTTCTCTTGACTTTTTTCTTTCTTTTGTATTTCTTTGCATCTAATTTTAGAGTTTCTTTCCCTGCAGAATCTTAATTCTATTCATTCTTTTGACACAAGCCTGTATTATTGGAAGGTCACATTTTAAATTTCTGAGAGCTTTTTCTGGCCATGAAACGTAATCTGCCATATTAAGCAAAGATCATAGCAGATGGTACTGTGTGATTATTCTTCTTCACTTCATTACCAGTTAGTTTTCTGAATTTCGGAGGATTATATCAGGTTCTGATGGCCTCAATTTAATATTTATCAGGGTAGTAAAGGTGCATTGAATTTCCTGATACATGAGAAGAATTTATTTAGAACTGATTCCTGCTTTAATAAAAAATGCTATCTTGTATTAGTAGCCTTATCTTTTGGGTTTAATGAGTCTAAAAATATTTCTTCCATTTTTTCCAAACCCCAAATGAGATAAAGTAAATTAGTGGTTTTCCCAGAGAAGTACATTGGTGCAGAATTCCCTGATTTCTTCATCATAAAGAAATTATTGTCCTTTTATTCTTTAATTATGCTTGAGTGAGTATTTAATGCCGAGACATTTACTGGACCAAACTCGTGTTCTCACACCTGAAGAAATGTGATGTATCTGCTAATTTTAACCAAGACTAGCTTTTCCTCAAAAAACCAGCAGTCTAGAGGGATAAGAAGGGTTTTTTCTGCCTTGCCTCTTTAACCTCCCAGTACAAAAATGCAGTGTCTGCAAAAGTTATGGGGGATTATGACAGAAGTCTCTGTAAATAGCACATCTCCATTTTAATAATTACTTGAAATAGGGCCTGCTTGTTCTGTATACGGCACTCACTTTTGAATTTTACTTTTTATTTCTAACCATCCAAAGCTGAACTAACTTCAGCTTTTAATTAGTGATTTTGGGGAAAATGGAAGAGTAATAATGATTATAACATCAAAACCTGATTTTAACCAGTGTAGGAAGGAAAATAAGTGTCAAGGGGAATGAAGGAAAAGTGAAAAGGGAACTGGTTTATAGACTGTTATCACCTTTAAAATTACCAGTAACTCAGAACTGTAAAATTTGATGCCTCTCTGAAATAACAAAGCTACAGAGGGAAGAAATTTTGTTGTATGTTGGTTATAGGCCAGTTAATCAAATCAGGAAGTAAAACTGCTTCTTAAATATTTACCTGTGAAATGCATAATGAAAAACTGCACTCTTACAGGGACTGTAGCTCAAGAGACACCTCAACCTATAGTAGTAATAACATTTGGAGTGTTTAAATATTAAATTTTGATTTTCTAACAAAATGGGCTTGCTGTTGTTCTTTAAGTGGGATGTTGCTGGCTGTCAAGGGACTAGCAGGATCTTCATCTGACTGCGTTCAGACACAGCTGAAAGATGGTAGCAGTGACATGACCAGTATGTGGCAGCTGTGTCTGCCCTGTCAAAGATCTGCCAAAAGCTGGCCAGTAAAACCTGATGACTTTGCTACAGGTGCTCACCTTTGCCTTCTGTGCATTGCCCCCAGCTAATTAGAGCTCCCCACAGATGAGACTCAACAAGGGTATAAATGTGGCTGGTTGGAGATGCTGGTGCTGGTAGAAGTGGAGTTGTGATTGGAGACTTTGTACTTTGATGGAGAAACCACCCCAGGACGCTTACTGGGATAGAGTGAGCCCTCACCCTCTGACTCTGGTGAGTGATGCTGGCTGGATATACTCCTGAGTGAGCCCTTGTCTTTGTAGATGGGTGATTCCTTTTTTTCTGCATACCCTCAAGTGAGAAGTTTTCCGTTTTGTGTCATCTTTCTGAAAAGGAATATTGACTCTTTATAAGTCAAATAGTCTGCTGTTATACTACCAACTGATGTCTGAACCTGTAAGATCCTTTAGTCTGCTCAGGTGCTGGGTAATTTTTTGTTTGAAATAGATCTTCATTTTGAGTAGCTGTCATGTCTATTTTGGGGTTACTCTGCAACACAGTAATATTTAAATGTATATACTCAAATCTAAAAGGGATTTAGGGTGGATGCAGACACCTAGTTTAAATATACAGCCTTCAAAACCACACTGTTACTCTTTAGGCACCTAATATCTGTAGGCTCTTGAACTTTTGCTAGTGAATTTCTACTACTACAGGCAGTTCTCTTCCAAACTTTACCCAGCTTGGTAGCACTGAGCGGCTTAATACATCCTGCCTGCTTGTCTTCAGCAGAACACCTCTGCATAGAATTTCCCCCAGGCTAATCTAGAAAGTGTGTTCAGAGTGAGAGAAGCAATATGCATATCTCCTTTTTCTAAAAAGAGAGAGTGATGTTGCTTCCCTCTTATGCAGTAGCACAAAGTTGATGATGCTTACCATAGAGAGAACCTGAATTTAGAGCCCTCCTCAGATGCAAGATATTTAATGTCCTGTGTCCTATAGAATCATAGAATGGCCTAGGCTGGAAGGGACCTTAGAGATCATCTAGTCCAACCTCCATGTTACGGTCAGAGACACCACCTCTCGACTAGACCTGAAGAAAAAAAAAAAAAAAGATATCTTTATAGTGGAGTGATATCCCAGAAACGTAAATCTGATGTAACAAAAGTAGGAAGAAGGTAGCCTGAGGAAAGGCTACTCTGTGTGATCCTGGTAGAATATGTTGTGCTGTAGCACATTCTTTTAAAGGTGTAAGTCAAGATAAAAGACTGCTGATGAATATAGTACTGTTTTAGAAGAAGGGAATTTTGAAGAGACATTGGAGTAAAAGAGATTAATTTTATGGATGATACCAGCAAAAAATAAACATTGTAGAAAAAGAAACAGAATATCTGGGAGCTGAAACAGGATGAAATTAAAAATTTCCAAGTCAAAATTTATGATGTCATAGCCATGAAACACATCTATCAATAGAGAAGAAATGGCAATGATTATTTGTGCTAAGATCTCTCATTTGCAAAATCTTTCATCTTTATTTTATTTAGACTGTGCTTTCTCTTACTTTTGCTTAGTGTTTTACAGCATCACTTGTGAGTTGTTCTTTCAGAATGATTCCCATCTACAATGTGTAAAAGGTAAACCTATCATATGAATGAGGATCACTTTTATTGGGTAACCAATGTGAGCTTCTCTTATTTTTTCCCCTTTTTAATATGTTAGTGTCACTCAGGCAGTTTTAAAGGGGGTTTTTAATGATTTTTTTTTTTACTTGGAGTTTTTTAACACATTGCTTGATGTTCCTAATTTTTTTTTAGCATAAAAGAAAGCTGCCACTGATGAAGATACTAAAGGACACTTAAAACCAGAAATTGTTCATCTGCTGTTTTGTAAAGTTCAGATACATTCTTGTTCGGTCACTTTCATCAGGTTTTTGATTCTTATAATGACTGTTGGGTGGCTTGTTGCAAAATTCATCTCTGACTGCTCCTAATTATTCCTGTAATTTTCAAAACTGTTTATTGCTAACATTTGCTGTAACATACTTTGTAGGAACAAGAAAATAAACAATTTAGCTCCTTAACTACTGCCTAGAGGCAGTACATACTGGCCTATGTGCAAAATTATCATGTGTTATGAGAATGGTAGAGATGCATGGATATTTATGCGAGATCACGTCAAACACAAAATGAACTTATAGTGTGAGTGATCACTTTGATTCTGAAATAATGTTATTTACTGCAATATCCCTTTATTAGGTTTTGTGGTGTTTGAAGGAACATACAGCTCTTTACAATAAGCACAGAAATGGAGAGTGATCTGTGATATGAGTGCAAGCTTTATAAACCAAATAAACTATTTTTTAGTTCTTTATAAGATATTGTATTTGAAGGTAGCTTATATTCCTGCTCCAGGCATGTTGTTGTGATTATAAAAAAGTACCATCTTGGTTGTCTCTACTTATGATCCAGAAAATACTGAGGAAATTAATGGGAAAATCTGCAAAAGTAGATGATGTTGGTATGATCATCTACTTCTTTTCCTGTATCCAACACTGCTGAATTTCCATCTGTTCCATCCACAAGACAGTTTTGTGAACGTGCAGTTCAGTGTTTATCAAATGGTGGCAGTCTGTGGTCCGCATCCAATCAAATAATTTATGTCCCAAATTTCCTAAGGTGGATATATCTAAAACCTGGTATATCCCATATTTCTACAAAAGATCCCATGTTACTTGATTCCCTGGTCTGGTCAGACACTGGAACAGACTGCCTAGGGAGGTCGTTGAGTCACCATCCCTGGATGTGTTTAAGTGTCGCTTAGATGTGGTGTTGGGTGATATGGTTTAGGGGTGAACTTGTAATGTAGCGTTAATGGTTGGACTCGATGACCCCAAGGGTCTTTTCCAACTTTTCCAATTGTTTTATGATTCTGTGATTCCCTAGTTTCCTAAGGAATCATTCCAGATGACATGCAGTTTTACTACTTCTAAATAGAACATGTAGAATTGGTCTGTCCAGAGCAGCTAGTAGTAGAGCTCGACTTCTGTATGGACTTCAGCAGAATTATACAGCAGAGCCTATGAAAACTCAGTAGTTATGCAGTGTGTTTTTCTGGGATAGAAAGTGTGTGTGAGGGTAAAGGGTGACTGGAGTGTGCCAAATAACACCTCTCTTTTTAAAGTTGCTCCATTTAGAATTAAGAATGAAAGTAACTGCCAGATAGAAAACTTGTCTTTCTAGATTGTCATTTCAGAACTTATTCTGTTCTGACTGTCTTTTATACCTTTTCCAACAGATTCAAAGCCCCTGACAAAGTGGCTGTGATGGTCTTAAGTAAAAATACACTGACCTCATAGCTGAAGGGTAACGAGAGAACTAAGAAGCCAAATTCAACCTTTAATCTATGCTCTAACCTACCGATGGACTTTAGCCAATTTCTCCTGCTTTCAGCTGCTACACAGTAATTCATACGGACCTGGCACAACTCTAGCACTATAATATTTGATAGTAGTAGATTGACCTATGTAACCTTGTTGTTAGGAGTGTTAGAATTTCTTTTTGGACATCTCATAGACAAGTTACTTGCATGTTGGAGGGGCAGGCTCTGTGCCAGGATTCTGCTATTTCCTTGTAGCAGTGCTTCCAGCTGTGCATGGACTTTTTATCAAACTGACAACAACCAAACTGTATTCTATTTAATAACTGGAAAATTCTGTAGTAGTAGTGTGGAGAGCTTTGTGACACAATATAACTTTCACTGAGCACTACACCATCCTTTAGGCATACAAAGCTGGCAAAGCCTTCTATAAGGCGGTGTTAGCAACTCTTATTCAGTTAGGAGACAGTGAGATGCTTAATTAGGTGTGCTACTAGGAGCACCTGAAGTCACCTATATCTACTTATACATGGACTCTCTAGTGCGTTTTAGCAAATTATATCAATGTCTTCTGCTTACTAACATTGAGAAAAATCGCTATCTCCCCTTCTCAATTGAATTTCTATGCAAATAAACTGTAATCTAAACTGGGAAGTGTTACCATGCTATTTTAAATTTAGAAAACTTAATTGTCACAGGTGACATAACATTATTATAATTGCTTCCTTAGATCTTTTTGTTTCTTATAACTACTTTTAATATGAATATTTAAATGATGAGTTAGAATCTCACTTCTTTTTCAGTACTTCTTCATTAAAATAGATGCTACTTTTTCAACTCTGATATTTCTGCTGGAGTGTGTTAATGTTTATAGTATTGAGTGTCCCTGTTCTAGTCCAAAGAGGTAAAACCTTGAGTATAATAGATTACACTGCACATTGAAACAGCTCCTTCTTACAGAAGATTTTTTTTTAATTATATGCATCTTAATTACTCTAAATTTCCTTTGAAAAGTCAGATTAGGGAAGAAAGAAAAAGAAACAGCTGAAAAAATTACATTGGTCTTTGTGCGTTTATGGGCTACATATAACAAACATTTGTTTTATGGCTCTGCAAAATAATAACTGCATAACAAGTATTTTTACTTGTTCTGTTTTTAAAGCTGTTACATTCATTTCAAGAGATGTACCTTTCAAGACATTTCTGGTTTTTCTCTCTCCTGATGTTCTCTTTCAAACTCTTTCATTCTCCAAATCTGAAAATTTAAGATAATTTCCTTTTCTTTTCTGATGTTGCATGCAAAAATGTCATCACAGTTTTGATACAAAAACCATCTCTTTATGGTCACTCTCAAAGTTCATTTGCTGCTCATGAGCCAATGCTATCACTTGGCAAAGAACTGTTCACAGTAACATAGGATTTGATAGAGCAATGAATAGCATAATAAGAGGTGGATAACAGACTCTAGACATAACTTGCCCAGGATGGCATAATTTCCCAGATTCATCTAAATAATATCTTCCATAGTAATATACTAATTGGACAAAAGTATTTTACTACTAATTATGTGAAGAAATTCCTATTAACCTATTGGGAAAGCTATGTATTTCCACTTATTGCAATGATTTTAAAATTGTATATATAAATAAAAATATGCAATAGCATTTGTCAGTCCTGGTGTGCAGCTTCTGATCTGCATGCAAGACTTTGCCTTATTAAGCATGGAAACCAAATGTGAAAAAGGTGTTCTTTTAACCTACAAAAATCAAAGGCTTGCTTCAGTATCAATTCTGGGTCAAGACTAAAGTGTTCACTGGTATGTTTGTACTACGTTGAACATACAGCTAGCTCTTTGCTTAAATAAATACTAATAGAATTTGCAGGTTTAGTACTTACTACTTTATTTTTGAAAGAAATCTGTGTTCTGGATTGCAAGATTAAAATTTTGTGAATCAGTAGCAGCCTGAGCAATTTCAGTTTTTGGTCTTCATGTTGCTTTGTCTGATTTCTAGAAAAAAATAAGTATCTTTGCCTTGCAATTGTAAGATTCTTACTCCGTTTTAAACCTAGTGTCTACAAACAGAAGTACCCAAACAGTCACTAATAACTGAAAATATAATTTTATAATTTTATTACATAAAATTATTTTTTACTAACTAGCCAAGAAGACTTCATGGCTCGTATTCTGTTTTTATTGCTTTGGACAAATGACTCTTCTCCTTTTGAGATTTATTTTTTTTTTTGGTATCATTGTAGCAGGAGTATTTTCATAAACACAGAAATGGTAAGAAACATAGCTCTGTTTGCTTTTAATAAAGAAATGTCATCTTCATGAACTGAGAACTCAATATGAAAGGAAAACTGTATTTTTTGTAAAGAGAAATCATGTTTTCTTTGTCCTGATGTTTATCAATAACCAAAACTTAATTTTAAGGGCATCCTATTTAAAATATTCCTATGTATGCTAAACCAGATACTTGCACCGGAATTTTTCTTTCTTTCATTGTGGCAAAGCGATTGCAAAAAAAAAAACAACAAACCTTTACCTAGTGCCAGTAAGGCTGTTCTACTAATGTTTATCCTCTCCTGATTATTGCATATTTTCTCACTGAACTTAAGACTAATAAACAGTTGTGATATTCTTGCTGTTTCTAGAATTATTCAAAGACTGGAGTTCTGCTAAAAATTCTAACACTGGTAGGTTATCTAAATCATCACTGAGAAGTAAAAACTAAAATTTCTCAGTAGTTTGAACTTCAATATTTTCATTCAGTTTGTCTGTGACATTGTAAAAACTGTATTTTGAAGTTATATTATTCAATTTTAAATTTCTGACAGACAAAAATTTTAAACATTACTGAGTAACTGTGAACTTGATAAAACTTCCAGTTATTCTGTTGATATAATAAAAGATAAACAACTTAAGATCCTTGCCTGTTTCCTTATGACTTTTGAGTCCTATGCTCCCCTCTTTTGCAATCTCCGTGATTGAAAGGAGGACAGCACAGACATGATTCTAACTAACGGATGTAGTATCAGTGAGCTTAAAACATCAGAAATGAATACTTCATATTTTATAAGTCAGTCAGAAAATATTTTGCTAGATAGTACATAGTCGTCCAGAACAAATGTGAGCTAAAACAAAGGTCATAAAAATTAGCACGTACTGAATTAGCAAGATTTAGTGTTTAGTATTGGTAATATTTTTCACTTCCTGTAAACCTAACACTACCTCAAGCTTTGAAGGAAGATTGCTACCCCAGTTCTTTTGTGATAATATCTCTAGGAGGAGAGGAAGATTTTACTATAAAAATTTCTTTTCTTAGAAAATATAATTGCAGACTTTGACTAAGGCAGACTTGTATCTACTTGGTGGAAAAGAGAAAAATAATGAAGAGTTTAAAAGCTAACTTTCCTAACTGCTTACAATGTTCCTGTAGACTGAGCAATTTTCTATAGTATTATTGTTGGCTCAAAGTCTAAATAGTATCTTCAGATCCTAGAAAACTCTTACTCGTAGCATCATAGTCTTTAGTACATTGTTAGTACCCTTATCCTCTTTACCTCCATCTATTGGTCAACTGATTTTACTGTCATTATAAGAAATTACTTTATCCTTTTTAGCACTTACTTGGTATATTCCAGAAGACAAATCATGTGTTTGGCTTGTAAAATGAATGTGTTGAAAAATGGTTGCATCTGACCAAATTGACATTTGAAAGAAACAGAGGTTCACACATTGTATTTTTTTTTTCTTCTGATTTTAAGGCCCTCATGGTTAAGAAAGAGCAGAATATAAGATTTATAAGCAAAAGTGCAATCATCAGTTTATGTTTCCCTTTGACATTTTTCATCTTAATCTACACCTGGATTTACTATCACCAAATGCTTGAACCTATCTAGAGCTTTATTTCTTAACTCTTACTAGATAGTGACTTGTAAGTTTACTAGATATTATAGTATGTAGTATATTTTTTTAACAAATAGAAAAGTTTCCATTAAGCATCAAACTTTAGTGTATTCTCTTCAATACAGTTTATTATACAGAAGTATATAAGTATTCAGACTCAATACATATGCAATGACTCAATACATATGCTAAGATTTGCAAGGAGGGTGATTACTCTGTTGAACTTAAGACTTGTTACTATGATAATCTTTGAAACATTCACTAGGGTATAATGTTTAGTGAGAGATGAACTCTAATGTCCATGTAAAATAATATTGATAAATTTGTCTTGGAGGAAACTATTTCTAGAATAGGATTGCTAGCTAAATTTTCAGAGCTGACTGACTTAATTTTCTTGGTCATGGAGTACATGAATTAAGGAGTGGTAACTAAAATATTTTTCAAATTACCTTAAAGTTTGAATACGTGCTAATACTGAAATACATAATGTGTTCCAATAACAATATAGGGACAGCTGGTATCATATAAAATAAATTAGAGTTCGGAGAGGAAGAACAACACTGTTAGCCTAGCTCTCTAGGAGCTGTCTGTCATCTTTTACTAGGCTATGTGTAAAAAAAGTGTGATTTGTTGTTGTTTTTATTTTTTTTGAGGGGGGAGAGAGTATGAAGTAAAAGTTTCCTGTCATTTCCCTAAGGAAAGTAATATTACTGCTTTCATACAACTGATGATATTTTTGAAGTAGCTAATTCAACTTTTTTATTGTTAATCAATATTGTAATAGCATTATTTCTTATTTCACTGTTACATTCTTTTAAATAAAACAACTGTCCTTTGGGTTTGCATCCTTCAAATACTTGTTGATTTCTTGTTTCACTCCAGGCATAAGACAAGACAAAGATGTGGAATTTTCTAGAATTTTCTGTTCATTGCTCATAAATCAGTTCATCAGTTCCTATAAGGTTTTGATTTTGATTGTTTTTTTTTTTGTTCTTTTTTTATCTTATTTGTCTCTGAAGTCTCTGCAGTTTATAAAAGTTTATCTGGAAGCTAGTTTCTTAAACTGAATCCCCTATTCAAAGTGTTATTCCACCAAAGATGCCCAGAGGCAAGTGCTGCCTCTCTGCCTTGTCACGAGGTATCTCTATATACTCAGCTCAATATTGGAGAGTGCTGGCTTTCCTTTGCTGTCATCTCCTATTGAAAACTCACAGTTCATTACCACACACACAAGTCTTTTGCATTTTTGAGGCTGTCCATCATGCAGGTCTTCTCCAGATGATTGCCCTCTCACCTGTTCAGCCCACTCGATTTCCAGAGTTGCTTCTCATGTTATATTCATCTCTCAAGAACCAAGATTTGTCAGTGGGGCTGCACAGATCTTTGAATATATGAGGCACCTTCAGTTCCTACCAATGACTATGTGAATAGAGATACTTCATGTTTCTGAAATGATGATTGGGAGTAAGGTCTAAATCATTTTGCTTGTATTTTCACTCTTATTGATGCCTAGCTTCTATGAGGTGGGGGGTTTTTTAAAGTGTTTATTTTCTCCTAATAAGGTAATTAAAAAAATCAGAAAGATCTGTATTTTTTATCTATTAGAGTATTTGTTTGGGATTTTAGATAAGCAGTCAAATTTTTAAATTGTGCTCCTTACAATGCTTCAGACTGTCTCCTAATCTGCAGTCAGAGCAGTTTCTTATCCCAAACTGGGGTTCATCACCTGGCATGCAAAAGGCTAATCCACACACAGAGTGGAGGTATTTCCTTTCACTACATAGATGCACATGTATGGGTGCCTGTCCCAAGATAACTGTCAGATCGAGACCTGTGTGCTATTTACATATGAAACATTAACATACTCAACTTTCTAATGCATATGCATTGTTATTCTATTAAATGATTGCTTAATGTTCCCTCACCTAGCTTGCGAATTAATACATGAGCCTAGACCATCTTCTTTGCCTTTTGTCTTTTGTGTCAGTGGTATAATTGGAGTAAGTGGTCTGTGAGTTGATGGTCGTAATCTCCCACAGTTGGATTTACCTTTCCTCTAGTTTCTTTTTATTCTGGCAAAGCTAAGCAGTTCTTTGTGGTTCTACACTGTTTACTGACCAGACTACTGATTCATCAGGTTAGACTTGTGCTTTTAACAGATATATCCTGCTTATCAAACAAAATATCATTTCCTTAAGTGCTTTCTGTCTTCCTTTCATCCATTCATGTAATTTTCTGAGGGAAAATGTTAGTTTCTAAGCCTGTCTTTGAGTTGTGCCCCTAAAAGGGAAGTAATAGATATAACATATATCAAATAAGTGTATAGTGCTTATTTAAAATAAGCTAACAATGACATTTTTGAGAAATTGTGTTTCCTATTGAATTGATTTAGCCTTTGGAAGCATGCTAATATGGTTAGCTACAAACTAGGGAAAGTGATGCTTAAAAAAGAGCACGGTGGATCTTTTGAGGACAGGTACTAGTACTGACTTTTATAGACAGCTTAGACCATCCACACAGTCCTGATGTGGATGTGACTTGTACATAACTCCTTCAAAAGGGACATTTCAACAGACACATTTCAACGTCTTGTCTTTTCTGTACAATCTGACAGAAAGCCTACCTGCCAGGCTTAGTGAAGGCTAGAAAGTTTTACTCAAGTGGCTAATCTCATGTAGTAGCTAAGGAAGATGCATGCCACAGAGGTTTCCTCTGTCCTATTATACAAGCTGCGATCACGTTTGAGAGTGACTTCAGGAAAAAAAAAGCCAACAAATCTTGCAAGTATACAATTCTGAAACTATCCTTTATGTACTGAAGGCAGATTCTAATTTAGTTGAAAACACCTGGCTGTACATTCTAGGAAACACCAGCTGCTTTGGTGGCAACTATATTATTCATGTTATTTTGGCAAAACATAATTCTCAGATCATGCAGTCTTATCCTTGTTTTAAAAGTAGTATACTGCCTTTTCCCTGTATTTATCTCCAATTGTTTTATTATGATTATTAAATAAATTACCTAGTGTTATACCCTAGAATTTATTTGCAGTGCATGAGGAAGAGAGAGCAGAGTATCACAGTTGATTCAGAGCTTCTTGGCAGTACAGGCAAATTCACTTTTGCTAAGTATTATTAGAATGTTCCTGCCAGAAGAAAGGAGAAAAAAGGCAGAAGAAGAGGTGACTTGGCAAGAGCTAAGGGAAGAGTACTTGGGAAGACCAGGTTTGCTGGGAGGGACCACTACTTTCTATGGTGTTTTGGCACCTGCTTTTTCAGACTTTGTCACTGCAAGTGGTGGCAATGGAGCAGTAATCATTTTGTAGTGTCTGGAAGTCTTATGCTGTAGTCAAATGCGTACTCTGTGTATCTGTCACAATCTCTCTGGATAAATTCTCAGCCCACATGAGGTGAACTAGCCCACAGGCTAAAATTTGCTTTAGATTTCAGCAAACAGTGAAATAATATTTTATAAAGCAAATTATCCTCTGTATCAGCAGAGCCTTTAACATTCAGAGCTATAAAGGAAATGTAGTTTTCATTTTTCTTAATATTAGTGCTGAGAGAGAAAGTGTTCGCTATTTTTAGTGTTGACATTCTGGAAATATTTTTCAGCTTGAAGATTATTATCTTGTAAAAATCACATGATAGGAAAGACATTCAAAATGTCTGTACATTGATAAGGGATAGATTAAAGAAGAGCTTTTAAAACTTTTTTTTAAAGAATGCATTAAAGTACGAGGGCAGAATTTTAAACATAAAATGAGGAATAACAATTTTCAATAACCTCAACACTATGCATCATATAGTTGCATACTGTAGCCATCACAAATAGTCATTCACATAGCATATTGTGAATAGGCTGTAACAAATAAGTGCCTTAGGAAAAAATCTGTCCTAAGTGCTAGAGAAAGAGAACTTGAGTCATTGGGCTGGCTCACTAAACCTGGTAGCTTTCTTTTCTAATCTAGAAGTTCAACATAAGTGAACTCGCTTTCTCACCTCTTCGTACTGTGGAGCTGGGAAAAGGCATCCAATGCAGAAACACAGTGTGATCTGCTACATGAATTTGTATAATAGGGTTTGGGGCAAGATAAAGTGGATAAGTAAAGATAATAGATTTTATTACATCGACTGCTGACCTTATCAGTAGTTGGAAATGATGTATAGGTTCCAAAAGTGTGTCAGCATCAAGCAGGAGTGGAGGTGGGATTGTACATATACTAAGGAAGAGCACAGGTATTTGCTGTCTCTGAGCTTCTGTGAAGCAGCAGGAAAGTAAATTTAAGAGCAAGGAGTCACAGAGCATTTAGGCGACTCACAGAAAAAAAAGAAATTTTTATAAGTTGCAGAACTAAAAAAGACTCTGTCCTGGTTCAGTTTCTTGTGGTGTATAGTTTAACTGTGCTGATTGCTGAGCATGTCCTAATTCCAGAAAAGTATTTTGTTGCTGTAGCTGTGACATGTAATGAAATTATTATAGAAAAGTAGTGATTTGCTGGGAGACTGCATTTAATAAATGAAATGTGTGAGCCTGGATATCTCCTGTGCAAAAAGGAACCTTTTATATATTGACATTCAAGTGAAATGCAGGGAAAATTATACTAAATACGAGAGTTTTTACAGATTTTGTGGGTTTTTTATGATGCCAGTTGAAAAGGAAAACAAGGCTTATCTAATGGCAAGCACAGTTTCAGACCATCTGAAAACACCAAGAAGATAATGTGCTATTTTCCAGTCAAATGCATAACAGACAGTAATAACACCTAGCTTAATGCACACTGAATGTCTGTGTTAATACTTGACTTGCCTACTGGTTTAAGTTTCACTCTGTCATTTTAACCTCGAGTCATTTATTTTTCATGGGTTATTTTTTTAACTAAAGGCAGATATTTTTGTCAATGACCTAGGTGAAAGAGTTTTTTTTAACATGGCAACTTTTTAATTAGATTTTTCCTAGTATTGAATAATATCCTATAGTGACAAGATGCGGCTTTAGTTTGTCTTGATTACAAAATTTAACATGCTGCATAGCACAATCTAAATGTATCTTACTACCAATTTCAAAACTTCACATAGGTGTTTCTTTAATTTGGAAAGATAATGTCATTTATTGACTGCAACACTGAGTGTGATGTCTCAATACTAAAGGTTTTGTATAAGACTGACTTCAGGTGAAACTTTCTCTGTGCTTTGGGTTTCATCAGCTTTAAAATGAATCTAATGTAATAATAACATATAAAAGTAAGGGAGAGACTTAATGGATATTTAATGAAATGTTTCCCCAGACAACTAAGAATTTCATATATGTCTGGATTTGGGTTAGTTTGGGGTTAAAATGTACAGCTTTACAATACATGTAAAAGCTCTGACTAAATTGCCTCTTGAAATAAGGACAAAAGAAGGATAACTCTTAAATTGCTTATTGTAAGACCCTGTGCTCTCAAAAAAATTGATTGTAACTTTTATGCATGTGAATTATTGACAAACATACATAAACAAATCTGAATATTTGTTTCCTTACATGTTAATAAGAAAGATTAATTTAATGAACATGAGGATTTGAGAAGCTCTGTGCCTATCTCAGGACTAATGGAAGGTTGTTCACGTTATACAGTTGGTGATGTGACAGCTTTTGTGATTGGTAGATCCCTCAAAAATGCAACTGTAAGGCAAATGGAAAGGTTTTAACATCTTTCTGACAAATAAACAGCTGACAACATCACTTGATGGTGTTGTTTATGACATGGATTCACCAAACACTGTCTCATTTACTTGAAAATGTCAGCAGCTGGAAAGGAGAACAAGCTGGTGACTAATAAGTCTGAATTAATTGCAGCTATTAATTTTAATTGGGATTCAAAATGTTCCAATTTGGTGTACATTTAAATTACTCATTAAAGTTTCACTCTGTATATATCTCATCTGAAGCAATTACTGAAAATTCATCTCTGAGATAAGCTTTCTTCTGTTTGCTTTTAGGCTGTTTATGATTTCATCTTAAACTGTAAGCATTTGAAGTTAGCATTCCCTTTACTCTTCACTTCTTAGTGAGATTCTGTAAGGATTGGACTGTTTTAAAAATATGTTGCTTGAACAAAACCTATACCTTTATTCAGAAAACATAAATAATTTTTCAGCACACTATACAACAGTGCTTAGATGTTTTGGATTGGAGGTTTGGTTTGTTTCTAAAAAGATTTTGCACAAAAGCCATCTGAAATCACTTAACTGTTTTTCACCTTTTCTTGAAAAATCAACCTTCCAACCACAGAGCAAGAAGTCTCTGTAGCCTAGATGAGTACTTCATACACTTTGAATGAAAATAAGGTGTAAAAAAGGAATTGTTCATGAGCAATGCATTGGTTGAATTATGCCCAGAAAAATGTCTGACCAAAAAAAAAAAAGCGGTAATAAATAAAGAAAGAATAAATAAAGGAACAATAGCAAGACCTGAGATTTTTCTAAATGCTCCAGAGGTCTTAGCAATGTGTTTTGCATGCAGTTCATGGATAAGTAATAATACAATTTACCACTGTAAACAGCTCATCATTTCATACGTTGCTGTCAGCAATACAGAGAAATGGATCACTTACATGAAAGAACCAACTAAAGTAAAATTACAAAGGTCAAAATTCATAAGGGTATGTGGAGATACTGAGTAGAGCTAGTAAACTACACAGTCCTAATTTCAGTTCCTAGTCATTTCCAAGTAGCAAAATCAAAATAATAATCAGATATTCTGTATGACACAGCCCACCATGTTAATTGCATATGGAGGTTTTATTTTATAGTAATAAATGTCAGTCAATCAGTTAATCCTTCTCTTTGGCTTCCTGCCTGATCATTTTACTGTATTAGAATCAAAATATTTTTTTTAAGTTCCTTCTCATTTTTTTCCATCAGCTCAGCTAAAAAATGTTGGTGATTGAGCCATGCTACATATCCAGGAACGAATAGATGTCAAGAATAGAAGGCCAATTGTTTGAATTTTCTGCCTGGAAAGCACTTATATCAACATAATAGCAAAACTTTAAATATTGTCACCTTGCAGACAAGTCTGAAAAAGACTGTTGACTGTTCCAGAGCTACTAATTCAACATATATGCACAGGTATGAGAAATATGCAAGACACGAGGCATCTGCTTCTTCAGAGTGATCTGATACCTGTGATAATACATACTTTATGTCAATATCTCTTATGAGAGCTGAATGAAATGAAGAATGAAATACCCATTATCCTTACAAGAATTTTTACATTTCTACATTTGTTTTCATCCTAGCTTAGGATGAAAAATTTCCAGAATACTAATTTTGGGGTTTTTTGAAATGCCAGAAAGATACTTTGAAACATTAAGATATTAAGGCCAAAATATTATAGTAAGAGTTTTAGATTTATTTTGCTTTACTTTCCTGAAGACATATTTTTCCCCCACTTAATGGCATAATATTTTACTGCAATTAGTTTTGCAACTGATGCCATCTTTCTTAAGCCTGGTTCCTGGACACAGTTTACGATAGCTTCAGTTATTTTGCTTCCACAATTAATTATGCAAATAAGTCATATGTATCCTTATTTGCAGAATGGTAAATAAATTCTTCTAATAAACCCAGTCTAGAGGAAAATGAGACTAATTAATTATGACAATATTAAAATTTATAAAATGAAATAAGGAAATGCATTTTGTCTTACTGGTGATTTTAAATCTAGAAGTTCAGTCCAAGCTATGGTAAAAGAGACTAATAGAAACACTTTTAAAAAGCATGAGCCTTAGAATGGAAAATTTCAATTCAGAATTTAGTTTCTGATCATAAAATTGTAGTAGGTGAAATTTCCAGCCACTTTTACCTTCCAAGTCTGTAAGATCCCGTCTAGAATATATCTATTCATAGATTCTACATGGAATTTAATATTAGTGTTAATTACACCTTATTACATGTTTAAAATTATTTAATGAAATCATTATTGTTTAGTTCTGTATTGTGAATTTTTATTGTTTATTTTTCATACTAACAGTTTGACAAAGCAGTTAGGGATATCATTGTTAACAACTGAATTCATCTAAGCTTCTTATGTGAAGTGTGAATAAGAGCATGCTGTCATACTTTACCTCCAGTTCAGAAAAAATATTTTATTTGTTTTAGGGTGGAAGTGAGAGAAGAAATAGAAAAGTATGGATACATAGTATGTGGGAAATGACAACCCAGCTCTACCACAGACACAGAAAAAGTATTTTAAGAGTAACAGTGAGACTGGTTAAGTTTAACTTTGAGGTGTACGTTCATATGATGTTACCAATAGCGTAGAAGACTTGATTGCAGGAGAAAACAGACACATAGAAAAAGTATATTAAGAGTAACAGTGAGACTGGTAAGTTTAACTTTGAGGTGTACGTTCATATGATGTTACCAATAGCGTAGAAGACTTGATTGCAGGAGAAAATCTGATTCCCCTCTGCCCGAGACATAACTTGATCAACTTTCTTGTTTTCTTGTGGTTTTAATAAAGAAGAGTTAACGTGGGAGTAAAAGCATGATGGCTTAATGCTGAAAATACAACAATTTACACTCTACTGGATATCTTTATTAATAGAAAATGAAGAAGGTACGGTGAATTTTGCTGTGAGAATGTGAAGTGCCCAAAGACACACAGAAAGAAACTGCTCTCTGGTGTAAGCAGTAAATTTCTCTATGAAGTTGACTGGTTAATGAAAGAATCAAGTACTCTGAGTACTGCTACTGTAGGAGGTGAACCACGTGCCCAAGGCAAAAATGAGACAGTAAGAAAAGACTGTAGGTGTAAAAACAATGATCCTTCACATCTTCAAGTAATGGCCACATCTTTATTTCAGGCTGACACCTTTAACTGTTCTTATGCCTGACAGGGCAAAAGATAACCAGGATCCCTCCTCCAAACTACTATATAACACACACACACACACAAAAGCAACATGCAAGTGAATCTGAATTTGGTGGAAGAAAAATTCAGGAAAAAAAATTAGAACGTATAGAAATGGTAAAATCTAAATATCAAACACTGTCTCCAGAGGTCCCTTCCAACCCCCAGCATTCTGTGATTTTTAATTTATGCAGTTTTGCTATGTACTGTCTTGATAAATGAATCTTTGTCTCCGGACTGAAGAAGTCTAACAAATAAAAGAGGAAGACGATAGTTTCCCTATTACCATTAGAAAAGGTTAGATGCTGTAAACAGGATGTTGCAATGATTAGTTCAATTAATAAATACGAGTAGATAAGAAAATAAATAGGTGTAAGAATAAGTAGGGACACACAGAGTTTACAAGGCTTTCTCAGAAGAAGACAAAATGAATTTGTAATCGGGTGTACAGCAAAGTAAATAGAATTTTCCAGAATATCTTTTTCTTCTTGGAGCATGCTTGTTAGATGAGATACTCTCGAGTTAAAATACGTATTGATGGCAAGGATGTATATGAACATAGCAATGGTTTTTATTTTTTTTTTTTTAAGTAATTGCAGACTTATTTCCGAAAGAATACCAGATCTTTGGGAAAAACTCACCAAAACTAGAAATTCTAACCTTCAGAATATTCGAGGGGAGGGGGGGGAAATCATGTTGTGCCAATAATGAATAGAGGTTAACCACTTATGATTAATCACTCTCGTGGATAGAAATTTCTATATTTTCTTGAAATATGGTCTGGAACAATTTTTAGCATTGAAAAGTGACACTGAAAAGTGACAGATTATTAAATGAAAAATATTATCAGAAACTAGAGAAAAATAATATTAATTAATACACTATTTTAGATGCAATAGGGAGTTCTGGCACAATTGTTATTACATCTACTGCCATTTGTGAACTTAGAATAATGATGCAGGAGTCAGTAAAAAGCATCCGAATAAATTCAGAGTAAATTTGGGGGAGGGGGACAGCCTACACAAAGTTGAGTAAAATAGAAGTTTCTGCTTGTTATGTGTTGCATCTGATTTAACTGTTGATTAGCATCAATGTAAGATTATCTCTCAATGATTTATAAATAAACAATTCCTCAAAAGATTAATCTTCTTGAGTATATGCAATGTCTTAAGGTAAATTAGACCAAAATGGTGTTATTGGTACTAGTTAATTGTATATTCAGATAGTTACCATGATGAGTGAACATTGACTTTGTCATCATTCCAGTTATACAGTTTAGTAAATTTTCTTTCATTATTGCATAAAAAGCAGGTTTTAAGGTTTAACGATCAGAATTTTGAGGGTATATATGTGCTACTTAGTAGTGCAACACCTGAACCAAGGCCTCACATTTGATTTTTGATCATGTATAACAATCTAATATTTGATTGTTACACGCTTAAAAAAAAAAGTAATAATTGCCTTTAATCAGGAATTGCAGTGCTTTAAATCTAAATCCAGAAGTCTTGCTTTCTTGCAGACAGTGAAAATGGGAAGTTGTGAAGAACATTATGTCGGAATTCATCCAGCCATTGATACAGGCAATTGGGAGTAATCATGGTCTGGAGGATCCAGAAGATCATTGTTTCAATTTTGCCAATGGCTGCAGTGATCTTAATATGCTCAACTACCAAGCCGCTGGCATTTGCTATTGCTGTTTATGTTTTACTTCACAGGGTGTTGAGAATATTCTTACTTGAACTGCATGGTCTTTGAATGAGTTCAGCTAATTACAAATAGAATTGTGTTTTTCAACCTATATATCAAAAATCTTTCAGAATTCAGACGTCGCTAGTTTCACTTTGCTATGGACAAAACCAAAATATTCTCTCTTGTGCACAAGTGGCTCAAGGAGCAGTGCTGCTGAAGATGCTTAAAAAATTTATGCAGTTCTTGGTTTGATACTTTCTTGTGTCTTGAAAAGATTGTGCTTCCAGCAAAGCAAAGGCATTGGCTGCTGGTGGGAGGAAAAATAAAAAAACTAAAAGAGGTATTAATGTTTTACTACTGGGATATTTCTGTGGAATTCATGTTTACTTTTGAAAAATGTCATATCAAGTTGCTACCGCAGAGGTTGCAGTGCTTTTATTTACTCAGATAAATATTAGATAGCTGGTTATTTCCACTATAGGATAAAACAAATGGGAGTCCAGAAGTGTGTCATAAAGCAAAATTTGTTGCAAGTAACAGCAGCAAACATTACTAGGTCAGAAGGCTACGCTCTTGTTTAGTTCCTCTATGTGGATCCCTACTCTGAAGTCTTGTGTTCATCTTTCTCTGTTTTCCCACTGATCTATCAACTGCCAGATTGCTTGTCCTACCCCTCCTTACTTTGGTCCTTTCCCTCAGCCTCTGTCCTTCCCATCTCTGTCATGCCTGCACAAAGGCGGACTTCTCAGCCCTTGAAACCAGTTGCTTGAGGTGGGAGGCAGAGTTGGTTGTAGGGATGATGTCCTCTGGGTGGGATGATCATTTTCTGCACAAAACCTGACAGAAGACTATTTGTGTTACTGAATGGTAAAATCCACTTCACTTCCACTAGAAACACAGAGATCCCTAGCTTTCTTCTATGTAGTAATTTGTCTTAATTTCTACGGATTTAAATTCTCTGATGGAACTTTTCAAAGCTATGAGGAGGTAGACAATTATTTACCTCCTTCCTTTCTTCTGGAGTTCTAATTTACTGACTGCTGGACTTCAAACACTTCAAATCAGATTATATTCTAATACTCTGATTAG
The DNA here is from genome assembly GCF_000703405.1 of Apaloderma vittatum. Classification (NCBI taxonomy): domain Eukaryota; kingdom Metazoa; phylum Chordata; class Aves; order Trogoniformes; family Trogonidae; genus Apaloderma; species Apaloderma vittatum. The sequence continues at coordinate 78,499 of NW_009726663.1, forward strand.
TTTTAGTTAAAGAAACGATATGAATCATCTGAATCTGCAAAAAAAAAAATATTAGAAGTATTGAGAGTTGTGGTTGGTTGGTTTTTTTACATTTCTGATTTTTTTCTAAGTTCAGTGGAGATAGATAAGTAGAGCTATGTCTAATATATAAACTATGCTTAACTTAATTTTTAAGGGAGCTCAGTGTAGAATTCTTTTAGAACAGACCACATATCTTTCAGGACTGGAAAATACGTATAGACACATCTTTACAACAAGGTGACCTATGATGAGCTTAGTGGGAAAACACAAAAAAATAGAGAAAAATCAAGCAGGAAAAGTTAAGAAATGTATCAAGGAATATAACTCAAAGAATTGATATTTTTTATTTTCAGATTTATTATTTAATTCAGAAAAAATAATTTTATAGTACAAAAAAATAATTCTGCAGCTTTATTTTTCATCCATAATTTAGTCAAATTCCTGACATCAGAATGAAATAAAATTGCATAAATTAATAAAAATCTATTTCTGGCATATGTATGCTATGTGGGCATAAGAGTAGTATAGTGGTTAACCAGTATTGCAAAACAGTTTAGCATTAAATATATCTTCCTTATTCTCAATTTGGTTTACAGCAGAAGAGTTTTGTAATAGCAATGTCTTCTTGACCGAAGTTATACATGATTTTATACTGGATTAATGTTAAATATATGAGCGTATTTGATTCATCAGTCAAGTTCCTGGCAGCTAATTAAATGTTAGTTTTGTAATAGAATGTCACATGCTGTTACTCTGCAAAGCTTTGTAGATCCCGTAATGTAAATCATTTATAAGCGCTGACAACACAATCGGTCAACTAACCGTAGCCCAAATTCTTATTTCCAGGCAGCATCTTAATGTCTTTGCATGCTTACCCATCAAGTTTTGGACACAGTACATGGCCATAAACTACTGCTGCTTTGAGTTCTTAACTGCTTAATTTATATGTTTTGGTGTTCTATACTCGATTATATCTGTTTGTCTTTAGAAGCCCCATCAAAAACAGGAGTTCTGTGAGCTAACCAGTGTTCAAATGTATTATTACATACTTTAAAAACAAAGCTTTTGAATTGAAATCAGGAAACTTGGTTATTATTGAGTGCAACTTTTTCCAAATCTGTTTTATCCTATTTTGTATCTGTAGTGGTTTGACCCTGGCTGGCAGTCAGATGCCCACACAGCCACTCTGTGAAACCCCCCTTCTCTACTAGACAGGGAGAAAACATATCAAAGGGCTCACGGTTTGAGATAAGGACAGGGAGATCAGCTGCATCTACTGTCCTGGGCAAAACAGACGCGATTTGGGGGAAATTAGTTAAATGTATTAAAGAACAATTCAGAGGAGAGTAGTGAGAGATAAAAACAGATCTTAAAAAACCCCAACAACTTCCCCCCATACCTCCCTTCCTCCTGTGCAAAACATCAGTGCCAGTTTATCCACCTCCTCCTCCCGAGCAGCTCAAGGGGACAGGGAATGGGGATTGTGGTCAGTTCATCTGACGTCGGTTCCACTGCTGCTTCTCCCTCTGGGGGAGGACTCTTCGCTCTTCTGCTGGGCCATTGTGGGGTCCCTCTCAAGGGAGACAACCTTCACACACCTTTCTCCACATAAGTCCTCTCACGAGGGGCAATTCATCACAAACTGCCCCAATATGAGGGCAATCTATCCCAACATGAGTCTGAGGTGCAGTCCTTCAGGTAAAATTGCACAAGTGTGAATCCCTTGCAGTGTGACAGAACTCCTGCCAGCCAACCTGCTCCAGCATGAGCCTCTCTCTCTTTCCAGAGGCTACAGGTTCTGGCAGCAACCTGCTCCAGCGCGGACTTCCCACGAGGTCACAGCCCCCTTCAGTCATCCACCCACTCTAGTGTGGGATCCTCAAAGGGATACAGGTGGACATCTACACCCTGTCAGAGTTATGGGCTGCAGGGGTACAACCTGCTTCACCATGGCCTTCATCATGACCCCGGGGACTCTCTGCTCTGGTGCCTGGAGCACGTCCTCCCCCTCTTTTTCACTGACCTTGGTGTCTTCACATATTCTCACTTCTCTGTCTCTCTGCCAGTTGTTGAGGAGCAGTTTGGTTTTTTTCCCCATTTCTTAAATATGTTTTCACAGAGATATTCCTACCCTATCACAACTGACAGGCTCAGCCTTGGCCAGTGGCAGATCCATCTTTGGAACCAGCTGGCATTGACTCTGACAGACTTAGGGGAAGCCTCTAGCAGCTTCTTGCAGAAGCCACCCCTAGAGTTGCCCTGCCACCAAAATCCAGCCAGGCAAACCCAATACAGCATCACGGCTACTGACTCTCACTTCCTTTAAAAAGCACTTTATGAAGCACATCGAGATGCATGATTAAAAACGTTACTCCATATCTTGTTCTTAAGAGCTAATAATTGAACTAGGGGCAGTGGTAAAGAGTCGAATTGATATGATTTTATGGTGAATGCAGTGTGTCCATAATCACATAGTCCCTCACTGGCATAGTAGAGACAATTCTGCCTTGTTCATGGATTTGTGTACAAGAAAGCACACTATATGTCTCTTATATATACTGTCTTCTCAAAGTATCTGCCTTTTACTCTGCGTACTCCAGTAACACTTCTGAAAATGTGTGCCACTAATAGTTTATTTACCAATAGAAAGAAAGATGGATACAAAAATTAGAAATTTGGGGTGTTTTATAAAGATTCTAATTGTGTTGTTTTTTGTTTTTTTTAGTGTAATCCTGCTTAGATCAACTGCCTGGATCACCTCTTTAGGTGATCACCTCCCTAGATCCTGCTTAGATCACATATGCAAGAGACTTCTGGCAAAAACTTTAAGTAAACAAGAACTTCTCATTTGATAAATAATCTTTTTCTGGTTGGACTTTTACTGGAAGTAATGCCTGTTCAGGAAGTGTGCTGAATAAGTAGCTTGAGCTAATTTGACATTCATGTTTTCTCCTAATTCTTGAGTTTAAACAACTATATTTTGTGACTAAGCTTTAATAATTCTGTATGCAGGTCTTTTTAAGGGGAAAAAAATCTTTGAAAGTTGCATAACAAGCTCTTCACAGACAAGCCTCTAAAATTGGAGAGAATAACACTAAATTTCTGAAGTGTATAAAAAATAGTTAAGATATTTTGTTCTCACAAATATTTTGGATATATTTCAAGAGCTAGACTTCCCAATCCATGAACTTTTAGAGCACAAAATTATCTTTTTTATAAATAACAATACTTGCTTACTCATTTCTTAATCTCCTCCAGGCATCAGCTCTAGGTCAATACAAGAAAAGGTTTCTAGTTTCGCTAAACCTTTACTTTGACTTGTAAGGCATTCATGGATACACAGGACATAATTTCAGACAGCATAAACATCAGAATTCCAATTCATTCTAATAATTGGAACAATATCAAGACAGACTGTGTGACACCCTTGTGACTGAAGTTGGATCACTTGTTAAATGACTTTATATTAGGGTCAACTCATTCAATAATGTCCTTTGGCTGGAGTTCACGTAAAGGTTTGTAGCAGGAGGATATGGACCTTAATTTGTTCAAGCAAAATTATTTCAGTCTAGGAGGAATGAACTAAGGTTTATAAAAAAAAGCCAGTGTTTAGTCCAATAAATCATAAGTGGGCATTTTTGATAAATAATTATTTATTAATGAGTCAGTAGTTCATTTAACTGCAATGTGATTATTTGTGGAATAATGTGATTATTTGTGGAATTTTGTGGACATATTTTTAAATAATTAATAAGTATTCTATAGGGGTTTTTGCTTGTTTTTTTTGGTATGATTTTTTTTTCTCTCTCTTTGGGAAAACTCAGCCAAAATTGCACAACATAGCAAAAGATTTGACAATAATTGTAGAATATTAAGTAGACTGTGAGTTGAGGAAGGAATTCAGTGTGTGACTACATATAGACTATCAAGGAACAATATGAGTTTAGATCTGAAGGCTTACCAAGCACTTCTTTTTAACTTCATTTTTTATTATAATGAAGACCTAGCTGCTTTGCTAGGTTTTTTTGATTTTTTTTTTTTCATAGTATTGCATATTTTCTCTGATTCTGTTGCATTTCAAGTAAGGAGATCGGAAAGGACTTTTTGGACAGATGGTGGTGTTGACTCTGAGGCGTAATTCATATGCAAGCTCCGTCCAGAATTACAATTGTGCCATATGCACTGGCTTTTACATTCCCTTTGGAAATGGCTTTAAGTGCAGGAACAAACAAGATCTCAAAATATGTCATTTTTTTCTCCCCCTGTGGTTATACTAAACCTACATCTGCAAGGTGTTAATGGACAAGGTATCTCAAACCTCTTATCACATCTCCATAAGTGTGAGGCCAGTCTTAGTTGTCGGGGACAGGTCTCCTAGGAGAGCTAGTTATGCAAAAGATTGAAATTAATTTGTATTAAGGGATTAAATTGAAATTATATGTAAATTGTAGTTGATATTTGGACCTAGATACACTACACAAATTGTTCTCCAAAAATATGCCTCTCTAAAAAGCAGAATTCAGTGGAAAATGGTCGTCTATGAGCTGTAATATTAGACTACTTCCTTCTACTTTTAGTAATGTGGAATATAATGATTGTGTTTACGGTAATTTGTTATAAACCAAAATACAGAAGGCAAATAGGAAACTCTGAACATAATATGTCAAAGGGTGCACTTACAGTGTCATTTATATTCAAAGGGCAGGACTTTAACAACAAAATCAGAGGTTGAGCAGGCAGGTTAAATTATTGCAAATATATAAACAGGCTAAAGGACACAAGGCAGTCACTAACTGATATAATTGGGAAGAAAATTCCTTTGTGCAGGTTACACTATATTTTACCTCTGCAGGTAATTGTTCAGTTTCCATGAAGCTTAACTGGAGAGGCAAAGCAGGCAGACAAGACCATCATGTGAGACTTAACTATGTCATATTTTTAAAGTAACACCAATTATTTTGGAAGCAAGATATCATTTGCCAGACTTCTTACAGTTTATGGGTCAAATCCTTGACTCTGTCAAAAGAGGGTTAGGGATTCTATCCCTGCCAGTTTTACAAGTCATTTGAGGATTTCCCTGTTACAGGTAATTTTCACATGTTATAAATTATTTGCTCTGATATTTTATTACGTTTTCAAAAAAGCCTCTGGTAGCAGAGTTACAGCTATATCATCTCAGGGAGAATTAGTTAGGAAAAATCTGTTGGAATTATATTGTTGCAAGAAATACAGTTATCATTTTCCAGTCAGAAAACTGGAATGGTAGATTTTTCCTGTTAGGAGAATTGAAGTGATGGCCCCTTGGGTGTCTGCTTTGGAAGTCTTCAGTTTTATTCGCTTTTACATGTTGCAGGACAGGCAAGTTGATTAGGATTAGGATTGTTCCAAATTATGCAACCTATTATCTAGTAGACCTAGACATAGAGAATTATGTCTTTTCTTTTGGCTTCCTATAATGCCAACACATCTTGAGGTGCAGAAGATACCAAAGAGGATGTGTCAGTATGTATTTCCTTGATGACTCATTCTCTGCATTTCACAATGAGGGATGGGGCGGTGGGGAGACACTAAAACAAAACAGTCACAACAAACAAACAGAAAACCAAATTCAAGCCTGAATTTTAGAAAGAAGAACACATTTTAAAATATATTGTAATCTGCAATGTAGTGGGATATTAGATACTTCAGGCAATGAGATAAGGCTCGTAGAAGAGCAATAAATGTCATAAGGATAGTCAGATGAAAATAAAGTAATATTTTTTGTCAGTAACAGAAACAACACTTAAGTTCTTTGCCTTTTTTTCCAGAAATATTTTTTTAATACATATGATTTACTTGCCTCTGAAAACAGCAGAGCAGTATGAAAGAGAATGTTATTTCTTTCTTTTAATGTTGTAGGGTTGAAAAATGCTATTTGCAATGACTTTTATAATACTTTCTACCACTGCAAATATAAGATAATTTCATTATAATGTGCTAAAATAACAGGCCCATAAGACATCATTGTGAATTTATATTAGAGAATGTATTTCTGTTTTTCAGTTGAAAACTTCCTTTTGGGTCTTGTTGAATGGAAATTTTGTTATATGCACAGAGGTAAGAAAAAAATATTAATGTGTATATGTGATAGCGAAAATATTTAGTGATAACAGATGTAGCCTGTGTTATATTTTCTGTTCCTTGTCTTACACAGTTTTTGGGAGGCAGAGCGAGGAGCTTTCAAGAGACCAGTGGGCAACCTCTGAAAAACACCACTGATAAAATCTCATCATATTCTTAATCATATTACAGCAATGTGTTTAATGCCTTTTATTATTGGGATCATTAGGGTTGTGAGGTGTTTTTTACTTTGTGGTGTTTTGTTTGCTTGGGGATTTGAGTGTTTGAAGATGTATGGGGTTTTCTTGGGTGTGTTTTTTTTCTTATTATTTTTTATGGGATTCTGCTAAGGACCTTATCTCACCCTGACCAGCCTCGTTGAATCTGATTTTTAATCTCTTTGGTTTGATATGCTTGAACTAAAGCCAAGCCAACTTGATCTTTAATTATTCTATTAGCAATGCTAGCATTATTGTGAATATGCATTTGGGGAGGAGAGTGTGTGTGTGTTAATGTTATCTTTAAAGTATTTAAATTAACTGAAGAGAAAATGTATTCTTTTTAATAATATAAGCTGCCAAAATCTGTAAGGAAGGCAGCAGTGAAGGGATAAAACAAAAAGACGTTGCTTCTAGCCAGTCATATTTTGTTGTGTAGTTTATCATAAGTACCATGGATTTTGCCAACATTTACTTACATGTGTTTTGACTGAGTGTTTTTCTAGCCTCCTTCTCCCTTGTTGGAGAGGAGGAAGAATTTCATATACTCTGATCTCTGAAGTGGTATAAATCAATATAAATCAATACTTCATTCTTTTATACAAGAATGTCCTAATTTTTTCAGTAGTACTAATATCATCTTGTCTGATGGATCCAGTTGTAAAACCTTGGAGTGCTAGAAGTCTGAAGGATCAACTTGCAAGTAAGCACATAACATACAGTTCTGGACAGTTACAGGGTAACACAACTTTGGGAAATCCTGCTAATGAACTGCAACATATATATCAATATAAAATTCATTGGTTTTTAATGGTATAGTTCAAAACAGTATCTCATGTTTATTCTGCAGACAATTAAAGAAAATGCACACATTCTAGTGATGAAATTTTTTAAAGACACCTTATCTATTAAAACAATAACAAAAAAGTCTGGAAAATATTTTTGTCTGTTATCTGATTATGAGTTGTCTAGAGAAAAGAAAGCTAATACTAGTATGGCACCTATAAGTCAATACTAGATAGCATGGTAGATTTAGATTAGGTATTAGGAAGAAGTTCTTCACTATGAGGGTGGTGAAATACTTGCCCAGAGATATGGTGGAAGCTCCATGGCTGGAGGTAATTCAAAGTCAGATTTGATGGAGCTCTGCACAACCTGGTCTAGTTAAAGATGTCCCTTTAAGGGGGATGTCCCTTTAACTAGAGGGAGGTTAGACTAGATGACCTTTAAAGGTCCTTTCCAGCTCAACACATGCTATGATTCTGTGATAATATCATCAGATGATACTAGAGATTATTACCAGAGTTAGAATTATTAGCAGAGCACCATATTAGAAATAGGATACAATACTGAGAGTGGTGAATTAAAACCCTCATCAACAGATGTTCAGAGAAAATATGAAATTTTAGCAATGACATAGGGAATAACGTATTTGGGACTAGTAGTAAGCAGTAATGAGAAGTTAATGAAGAAACTAAAGCTTAATGTATGTTCCTAGATTATGCTGCTGTGAAGAGCAATGACCCCCAAAACGACACTGTAAATGATGTACAAAACTGTGTTTTACAGCATCAGCCAAATTACTTTTATTTAAATCAGAATCTTTCTAAATTCAAGGAAAAGTAAATAAAGTTGCCATTAGCAGTGTTGCACTAGTGAAGATAGATTGGATAGCTGATCAGTGAGAACCAGTTTAGATTTAAGGATATGAAGAGCTTGCTGTTTGCTTTCTCTGCAGCTTTTAAGATAGTCTGCTCACTGACAGAATTAATAGTAAGGATTAAAATGGTAACTGTAACAAAAAGATGACACCTAATATAAAGCCATGTATTGTATATTAGCAAAGGTGAAAAAAAATATTTATTTTCATAGAATCATAGAACATTTTTGGCTGGAAGAGACCCCAAAGATCATAGAGTCTAGTCTTTTCCTAGTCCTATCAACACCACTAAACCATGCCCCTCAATGAAACATCTACCCATCTCTTAAATACCTCCAGGGATGGTGACTCAACCGCCTCCCTGGGCAGCCTGTTCCAATGGCTGACAACCCTCTCAGTAAAGAAATTCTTCCCAATATCCAACCTGAATCTATCCTGCTACAGCTCAAGGCCATTTTCCCTTGTCCTATCTCTCGTCACTAGGGAGAACAGACCAATCCCCACCTCACTAAAACCTCCTTTCGGGTAGTTGTAGAGAGTGGTTAGGGATGAATACTTATTTGAATAGTGAATGTCTGCAATGTTAATTCAGAAGGTTCATAAATATAATGCAGCTGTATACATACAGAAGTGTTGACAGGAACATGTGGATCTTTGAGGGTGAACATGGTCAAACGTGGTTCATTACTGAGTGCAATAATGTTTTTACTACATTATTACATTGGCAATAGTAATAAGCCAAAAGCCTTCACAAGTCTCTATTAAAAAAAAAGAAAAGTAATCTTTAGAAAGAGAACACTTCTTACTTGGGGTTTCAATGTTTCTGAAAGGAATTAGCAAAATGATTCAAAGAGGTTTTGAATGAGTTTAGCGATATAAAAATTTCTTAAGAAATGGAAGAAACCAGATCTGCTAATGATAACCTAAAAAGTCAGTGTTGTATTGTTCACTTTTACAGCCAACCACTGAGGAGATGAAAATATGTGGCAAGAAATACAAAAAGAAAACTGTCAACAGGAGGAAAAAATATACCCAAACATAAGTGACAAAATATGGGGCTGTCTAAGAACATATGACTCTTAGAGAACAGGTAAGTTATCATGGGTTTCTCCAAAGTGCAAATGTACGAATTGCTAGTATGGTAAGGTAACAAAATAGCAACACTTTGTGTAAGGCAGAATGAGAACTGCCAAGTTTGTGCTCACAGTGTGTCAGGCTCTTCTTGCTTTCTTTACATTGAAGAGAAAGCAGAGGTGAAAAATACTCGTTCAGCAAGCCAACGGCATCTTCTGGAGTTTGAGATGTAACTTGTTACAAATAAACAGTACCTAAAGTGCTCACCTCCTCAAGTCCTGTTCAAGTTTTCTTTGGAATTATGCTAAGTGGGTGACTATCACAAAGTTACGTTTTTTGAGACCTGAAGGGAAGTGGAAGACTGGGAGGAGTTTACGTATACTGATGATATTCCCAGTATTAGCTCCTTACTTTGTCTTTTGTTTTGATAACATATCTTTCAGAGAGCAGTTCATAATTATGAAGTATGTGTTTAGATGAGCTTGAAAGATATTTTTTTGTCTCTTTTCAGCCTTCTACAGAAAAGGGGCATTTATTGTCAGACTCGCACTGTCTTTTTATTGTATTTTTATTCATTTATTGAAAATTCTTCATGTAAACCTGGAAATAGGCTAAGAATATTGCATGAGTTATAACTCGTGTGCAGAAGTTACAGGTATGGTCATTTTAGCATTCGGTGTAAACACTGAATACTTTGGTAGGCAAAATGGCAATGCTCTTGGCATTCTGTTCTAAAAAAAACCCTGTGAAAGACCACAAGGCCTTTTATTATGAAAACCCATTACTATTTTTAATTAAAGAAGGAGATGCAAGGAATTTTTTGTGATGTTGATTTCCCTGATTTCATAGAGATTCTTTTTCCTTTGGCTTTTCATAAATGTCTCTTTTTCTGAATGTCTCCAGCCAGAGGAGGTGGAGAATGACCTAAGTGGAAAACAGCTTGCAGCTTAGTATGATCCCATATCAAAGGAAAGTTATCATAGAATCATAGAATGGCCTAGACTGGAAGCGACCTTAGAGATCATCTAGTCCAACCTCCCTGTCATGGGCAGGGACACCACCTCTCGACTAGACCAGGCAACACATGGGTACCGAGCGGGAATCGAACTCTCAACCTCGGTGTTGTCATTGTTGTCAGCACCGTGCTCAAACCACTGAGCTAATCGGATATGTACTATGTTGTTAGACACCTGGGCACTAACTTTTGCTCTGTTGCAAAAAGCATTGTGGCATGAATGTGAATGTGATATTCTAGGATGTACTTCTGTCTTCCAGAGTTTTGGTTGAGGGGTGTAGCAGGGAGTAAAATGATTTGGGAATGTTTTTATTCAGATTATGCATTGGTCTGTAAAATTAATGTTTCTGAAAAACATGCAGGCATCCATATAAGTAGGAAGTCTTTGAACTATAATTTTATTTAATCAAAGCAATATGAAAGAATAGAATTATTTGTCAGAAACATCTCCAGGAGGACAAGTTAGTTTCAAGCACTCTGAGAAGCTGATATTTGTAAACACATCTCACTTCCTCACTGAAATATTAGTAAATTATTCTCATACCTAAGCAAAATAAACACAGAAAATGGCCAAAACGAGAAAATACATCATTACTGTGGTCATTCAATTGTTTCTGGTAATTGCTAGTACGTAGTCCTCAACAGTTCTGGCAATTCTGAACAGAATTCATTAATTCACAGAAAAAGCTACTAATGTATAATAATCTTTAATTTGAAGATGACGGATTGAGAAATTACTCAGCTGTGAGATATCAACTTGCTTATTCACTTGCTCCAAATAAGTTGCACTCATCTTTGAGCAAATTAAAAATACATTCAGTTACGTAATTAACATGATTTTGAGTAAAACATGCTCTATACTACAAAAAAGTCCAATTAACTCCTGTATTATTTATAATGGAACTACTTGCTATTTGGGTATAATTTTCTGGGAGAGTTAATTAAGTCCAGATGATCCTTTATTCCTCAAGAGAACTAACTGTGTTGTTCTTGTAAGGTTTTTATTGTTATTATATAAATTAGCGATTTATTTTTTTTATATCTACACATCTTGGAAAAAAGCTATGAGATTTCTTCAGTTTTTACAGCCTCCTTTCCCTGCCTTAAACTTGCGTAACAGTACTCTAAAACAACATACTTCAGTGAGAGTGGAAAGGTTCTGAAATTTGCAGGCAAAAGTTAAATACATACCACCTTTCTTGGGTACTTGAGCATCACCTGCAGAGTCTCTCTGGAAGCCACAGCTTACTGTAGTAGTAGAAGACTGTGTTATTAGTCTTCTACAATAGCATTAAACAAAATAAGCCCGCAAATGGAAGTATGTGCATATTACTTGTCAAAATAAAACTAGAAGATAATTCTAAGAAGCACACACACAAAATATTCTCATTGTGTATCTATTCCTTTCTTTTTGGAGAAATGTATGATCCATTGTGAACAGCACAGTAAAAAAGAAACTTTTTCTCTACAAGATTTCTGTCTTATACCTGGGAGTCTCATGGACACAAGCTATGCAGGGCCACAGATCGTGACTGTAATAAAATCTGAGCTCAGCAGGTTGATTGTGTCATTCAGAAAGACAAAGTCTTACCTTGTCCTCAAGAACAGCTTAGGGGTTGCAAAATTCACATGTTCTGTAAACCATTAAGGGCTATAGGTAGGGTAGCAGGATCATGCCGCTCTCACCCATTTACCAGGTGAAGACATCTGTGAACATGCTGTTGGTACCTTTGTATCCTGCTACTGTAACTCCAACAATGACTTCACTGTCTGACACTTCTAAGGACTCGGTAACAGGCACCTGCTGAGTGACTTTGGAGCCAGGACCTGCATCCTGGATCATGTCAGCTGATGAGAAATCTCGTTACGGCTGTGGGGTTTTTTCCCCCTTTTGCGGCTTCCTCTTGTGTGTAAGTTCACCACTTTTCTTCTCTTCTTCTAGACTGCCAGTGAGATCATACCACACTGCTTAAAAACAGAATGTGTTTCTTCACAAAGACAACTAGTTTGAAAGGTCCTGGGTTTTTTTTGACCAAAAGTGGCTAGAATAAAAGAAGTGGCTAGAACAAAAGAATAAAAACTATTGAATGAGCAGCAAACTTTATGCAAATGTGGTGACCATGATTTTTTACTTGCCTGAAGGGGCAATAAACCTTCTGCAGTTTCTCTGGAACTGTTAAAGTTACCACTTCAGGTGCTTTTCATTCAATGAAAAACTTTTGCAATATGCGAAACTAGAGCAGTTCATGTGTATAACTTATTAAACACAAGACTGTGCTGAAGGGTTAGAAGAAAAGCCTTGACTAAAGCCATTCTGGGTTCACAGTATAATGTCAGAATATTCACATTATTGTTCAAAGTTGAACTAAATTAGACTGGATTAGGCTGTCAAAGTAAATGAGAATCAACTTTGACTTTTCTTTTTTTCTTTTTTTAGTTAAAAAACTCTTTGCTGTATACCAAGTAAGTGTGGCTTGAGTACATTCAATAATTAAAATAGTAATTTGACAGATGATTTTTTTAAAAATATGGACTGAAAGGGAGTTTGAAGATAGACAGTTTAATTTGCTGTTCAGAGCTAGTGAACTTGGACCATGTTGCAAAAGGCTTTATCCAGACAGATGTTGAAAATCTCCCATTTCTTTCCATAAATTTTTAAAATTCTCATTATTTTTCAATTTTTAAGACTTTATCACTTCAAGTTACAGTGTCTTCTAATGTCATCAAATTCAACTGGCAAACTAAAACTTCAGAACTCCATCAAAGAAGCTGAATGGTCCCTCTGTGAAATGTAGACCTTGCTTTCCAAGCTTTCTCTTCTTAAAGTACTTCTGAAAACCCACAGAGAACTAAGGAATTGTTCAATGAAAACTGTTACCAAAAAAAAACAAAAAAAAAGACCCATACAATCTATTTAAAACAAGCAAACAAACAAAAAAACCACCCCAAAAAGCATAAGCATATAACTATATGTTTCCATAGACAAAATTAATTTCCTTGTCAATGTTAAATATGATTGAACACCTACTGTGGTGTGTTAAACACATGCAGTGTTTAAACAAATATACCAACACTCTCTACCTCACTTTTCTTTTTTTTCCAGATTATCCTTTCTTTCTTATAAGACATACCATAAATGATCTGCAAGGTATATGGATTCACGGTACAGTGGCACGTTCTCCAGGTTGACAATCAGAGAAATTCCTTTTTTGTAGTGGTAGCTTCCCCAATTGGTTGGGAGTGATTCCAGTATAGCAAATGGCCACCATCTGGATAAAAGTACATTTGAGATTTGTGGTTGTATGACAGGTGCAAGCAAATGTTAATTCTTAACTGGAAACCTAAGATTTATGTTGATCTTATGTGTTTGCTAAGTGGATCCAAAGTCGAGCGCCTCCCTGCATCATTAATTTCAATAATTTCTTTATATGTGTATTAAAAAAGGAAAAAAAAAAAGAATTATTCTACTTAGTAGCTTGCTTGCCTTTATGTATCTCATCACTGAGAAAAATGTAAATTAAATGAACTGCAATCTTGATTAGTATTAAATTTATTTAAATTGTGGTACAGATATATGAACCTAACCCTTCATTTACTATATTAAGATCGGTGGTTTCTGAGTTTGTTACTGAATGTCAATTATACCATCTTAAATGTCATTCATAATTGTGTCAGAATGATCTTGCCAGTAGTATGAGCTGGTGTGAAGGGTTTTTTTCTTTCTTTTTTGCTGAATTTTTATTTTCGGATCTCAACTGTTAGAAAGACCTTGAAAGAAACGAAAGTACAAATAGAATAGTTTTAGACATCTATTTGCACGTGACCCTATAAAGGATATAAGTCCTTTTCATCCTAAAAGAATAAGAAAACTGCTTCTGGAAAATGTCGATCATGCCACCTCTTCTCTTGCTCTGAATTTTCCTTGGGAAAAAGCTGTAACTTCTCATTAACTTTTCCTACAGCTTCAGTTCATGTATGTCATAAGCCAGGGGAAGACTACTAGTACGTGCCAGCACAGAAGAGGCTTGATTCTGATTTCAAATAGACGACAAACTGTTTGGAATATAATCTCCTGTACTTTACAAAACTTTCCATACTTTATGGTAGACTTTACAATTGCACATATAATAAGCCTGATAATTGATAATCATATTTGGAAACTTCCACATTTTCAAATTTTTAAATTTAACAACTATATTTTTTTTAATTTTCATGAAATGTACAGTTTTCTGATTAGGAAAGTATTGTTAATATCCACAGGCTAAAGAAAAAAATATCTGTTTGTACCTTTCACATATTTCAAAGTTTCCCTCTCTGAAAATTTTAGATAAGAATCTGTTATCGTTTTCCTTGTCAATTAAATGAAACAAGGCAATAACAAACTAACTGCAATCATTTCACAGAAAATGTCAATATCTCTCTGTGGTACCTCTTCGTACAAATGTGACTCCATACTGTATAATGTAAAAGTAATATATATTGTGTTAAGGAGAACTTTTGTTGGAAAGTAGCAAGGTCAAAGATGGGAAGGTTTTGGTTTATTTCCTGTGATACTGTAGTTCTCTACATGTGGCTATGACTAAAAATAGTAAAGCTTCCATTTCATGCCTTTTTCTATCTTTGTATCTGGTAACTGCACAGACAAGGGCTGTCTAATGCAAGACATAAACTTCAGGCAGCAGAACTCTGTGGAACATATATATTTTCCAGTGGGCAGGCACATGGCAGCACGGTGACCACATGGCAAAAAGCAATGTTCTATGCTTCTCCTGAGCTTCCACCACCTGGCAGAGCCAATGTAGCCACACTGACAGAGCTCATGTTCAAGCATGCGACCACCCAGGTGTCCGGCTGTGAGATGTCGGAAGGGGTATTCTTGGAGGTGGAAAGTGATTGCAAGCAAGACTGCAGGAGATGTGACTAGACTGTTGAACTGTTCTGTTTGGTTGCTGACCTGCAGGAGGAGGGGAGCAGACTGAAGAATATTCGAGAGTCTGAGAGAGAGATTGATCAATGGAGCCATATTCTGCCATCTGTGATGCACAGAAACCAAGCTGCTGTGGTCACTATAGAGGCAGGTCCTGGATCTGCTTTGTGATAGAAGGAAGGCAGTATAACAAGGGATAAGAAGGGATGGAAGAAAATTACAGCACAGAGCAATGAAAGAAATTCCTTCTTAGCCCCCAAGTTACCCTCTAAAGTATTCTTACAGAACAGGCATGATGCCCTGGGTATGGTAGATAAAGCGCATAATGCAAAAGAGGAGGAACCTGCACAGTCTTGCCGAGGTCAGAAGGACCAACAAACGAAACAGTCCAGTCCAGAGAAGAAACAATTAGAAGTTATGGTCATTGGTGATTCTCTCCTGCACAAACAGAAGTAGCAGGTTGCAGACAGGACCTTCTTTCCAAGGAAACTTGCCTCCCTGGCATCCAGATTAGCAATGTCACTACAGGACTGAAGAGCCTAGTTCAAGTTTCAGACTTACTATCCATTTCGGCTTTTTCACATGGGTACAAATGATGTTGCAAGAAATCTGAGATCAGTCAAAAGAGACTTCAGAGCCGTGGGAAGAATGCTAAAATCATTTGATACCACAGGCATAGATCACTGTCTCTGCCTTGTGTATATGTTTGTGTGTGTGTTTGTATTACAGAAAAGCACAGTGAGTTCACAGTCTGCAAGAGCCCAGTCTTCCTTTTAAGTGTATATGAGGACATTAGCACTAGAAAACTGCTTTAACATTAATTTCCTAGGTAAGCCATTTTTATCTGTTTATGCTTTAATATGCTTATGATAGTTTTATGGGCAAATAGAATTGGGTAGGGCATGTATTATGTGACTTGAAAAATTATATTCAGTGAAGAATGAAGTCATGGCACACAGATAATATTTGAAGCATTTACTAGGTGGAAGAAAAACAAGGGAGATGGATTATACGTAGAGGTATCTTCAAAAGACTTAGTTACAAAGGTTAGTTTTTGAAACTCAGGATCCCAAAGACTATTTAAAATGTAAATACCTGTAGTAATGTATGTTAATTAAATTCTTTCCAAATTGCTCCTTACTTGCTTAGATCGATTACATCAAGAACAATGGGTCAGTTTTTCTAAGGTTTCTTCAGATGACATCAATGCTGTCTAATAGATGTTAACAAAACAGTAGAAACTGGTAAATGGAAGAACTGTTTTGGAGTATGAGAATTTCTGGTAAGTTTCTGAATAATTAATAAGTGATTAAATAAATACCAAGATGTCTAAATATAGGCTTAAACTCTGTATTGAAATATGTATACTTGAAATGTATTTTTGAAGTTATTTTACTATCTGGATTTTGTTTTAAATCCAAGTCAGACTGAAACTCATTAATCACTCTAGTGAAAATACTTAAATGTCCATATTTCTAAATCTTGACTATCTCAATGATTAAATCAAGTAAGCTAGCATGTTCACCTGCTCTTTAAAGATGATTTCAGTAATACCTCAGATAAATTTGCAAGACTGAAAATATTCTACCATTCCCTTTTGTCTTCATCTCTTTTGTGAACAGATATGATGTCTTGTCTACAGGACAAGCTTACCATTTCTGAGGATCACTGGATTCAACTGAAACCCAGAAGCAGAGCAGTTCATGCCAACATGCAGTAGTAAAACTTTGACTTCAGATCTCTTTTAAAGGTAATATACTTTTTCATTTTCATAGCATTTGAGGGTGAACAAGGAGAAAGACCTGACATGGAAATGATTAATAGAAGAAACACTGATCCATAAGCATGTGCTATGTACCATGTTATGAAAGTGATCAGTAATGATTTATGTGTGTTTTCTGTATAAAGCTGGTGATACTCCAGAGAAAAAAAGACAATACTTGTATTAACTTGTATAGTATCTGTTATAAATGCAGTGCTATGGCAGTTCAGTGCGGGAGATGCCTGAAACTGAAACAGTTGATCTTGGGCTAAATGGTCACAGAAGAAATCATTTTATAGTAAGTCCATCATTTAACTCCTAGAAAAACTATTAAATGCAATTGTATCTGTATCCAAAGTCAAAACCGATTAACACAACAGAAGTGTGAAATGCACAGAATTCCATGCCTGTGTTTATAATGGGTGGGAAGGAGATGGCTAGGATTAGGATTAAAGAATTAGAATTAAGGAATTAGAATTAAGAATTTGCTGGAGTGAGAATACCTGAATAGTACCATGAATATGATCCTACACATAGGACCACCCAGTGCGGAGAGCAACACACTTATTTTCTAGGTTCATAAGCAAAGGCAGGATTTACATGTCACTATGAACACCTGACTGTGGACTACTACTTTGAATTTCTAACTAGAAGATGATCAGTACTTCACTAACTATCCATTTATTAAATGCAGTTAGACTACTTTTTATGTTTATAAGCCTTTGGCTCTGGACTTGTAGTTAAGTCCCTGAGATTAAGTCTTGCTGCTGTTTTGCCAAGACACATGAAATGCTGAACATGAGCAGAAGCTGAAAAGTAATTTGTGATGCACTGTAGGGGGTTGCTGATGGATGGGAGGATGATATAGCTAAGTGCCCACACTGAGTAAGAATTCTTTTTTAAAAAATGCTTTAACTCATGGTTTTTCTGCAAAACCAGATGGACGTGTAACATACCACAGTTCAAATAAAACCCAGAGTGCTACAAGAGGCTATTCCCTTGGCTAATGAATCTAGTTATGTACAATAAAATTAAAATGGGTTGCTTTTAATTTACCTGGAGTAAAGTGAAGCTAGGCTGCAACTGGCCTTACTAAAATAGGTTGACCAGTTTCATGCCTTTAAAATGTCTTTACAAAGGACATCCAAGACATAAGGGATTCCACACATGCACCTGTTTTGTCATATTTTTATCTGTAATTTAACATTGTCCTACATGACGCTTAATGGAAGCTGCATCTTTCCTGAAATACACTTACAACTTGGAAGTAATTTCTTCTTGAACAGGTTAACAGAAAATAACTTTTTTTTTTAAAGGCAAAAAATATGTTCATAAAAATTCCATTAAACTGAATTTCAAAGCGTAGGTGAAATGATGTGGAGCTGAATTAGTAATTGAATACATGAAAGCAACATTAATGAGCAGATTTATATTGTCAACCCTGAAAAAACCAGAGCTGTCTCTCCACAAAGTAAAGGGTCATTGAATGTATGTCTTGCCAATGTAATTGTTTTGTTTCATGAAGCAAAAAAGTAACTTTGTTTATGAGGGTGTTTTGACTGCATTTTTGGTGATATTGCCCATGAACACACCAAAAAGGAGGACATTGCATGTGAATTCCTTTCATACAAAAAAAAATGTGAAAAAAAAACTTTTAACAACCATACTACTAAATTACTAGTAACTGAACATGACCAATACTATTTAATGTCTTCATAAATTACATAGTAGGATTGAATGCACCCTCAGCAAGTTTGCAAGTGACACAAGCTGAGTGATACACTTGATTCACTTGAGGGAAGAGATGTCATCCAGAAGGACCCTGACAGGCTTAAGAAGTGAACTGATGTAAACATCATGAAGTTTAACAAAGCCAGTTCAAGCTCATGAACCTGAACTGGGCAATCTCCAATATCTATACCGACTAGGTGAAGAATTGATTGAGAATAGCTCTGCAGAGAAGGACTTGAGGATAGTGGCAGATGAAAAATTATGTATGAGCTGGCAATGTACGCTTGCAGCTCAGAAAGCCAATTGTTTCTTGGGCGGCATAAAAGAAGTGTGGCCAGCAGGTCAAGGAAGGTGATTCTCACTCCATCTCCTCCACCCTCATGACAGCCCACCTGGTGTATTGCATCTAGCTCTGGGATCCTAAGTGCAAGTCAGACATGGACATTTTAGAGCAGGTCCAAAGGAAGGCCACGGAAATAAGAGCACCTTTCCAATGAAGAAAGGTTGAGAGTGTTGGGGCTGTTCAGCCTGGAGAGAGAACGCCTCAGGGAGCTCTTTTTGTGGCTTTTCAATACTTAAAGGGTTCTTACAAAAAAGACAAAGACTTTTCACCAGGACCTGTAGTAACAAGACAAGGGGCAATGATTTTAAACAGAAAGAGGGTAAATTTAGATTGAATATAAGGAAGAAATTTTTTGCAGTGAGTGTGGTGAGACACTGGAACAGGTTGTCCAGAGAAGAAAAACTTGAAACGAGGCGGGGAGGGCAAAAATGGATTACATTTGTTTTGCCCGTAGCAGACAGAAAAGTTCTTTTTATCCTCTTTAGAGACCTTTTGTCAAAAAAGGTGATTGTTCACTAAGTGTTTATTCTACTTAATGTTTTCTTGCTTTTTTATTAAGTAACTAAGCAGGAATTTTGCTCCTCAGCAATTGCTATTTCTTAATTAGTGGGTTAACTTAATACAAATTGCTTCCATGGTGTATTGTTATTTACAACAGGAAGAGTTAAGCATGTGGTCGTTAATTATTTATAAACTTGTCATGTTTGTTATAAAGCTGTGTTCCACTTCTCTAAGGATTTTTTTAGTTGTACGGTTGGTTTTTTTAACTTTATTACCAACACAGTGATCATGATTACTTGATTACTTTCTCACAGAATCGATGTAGTTATTACTTACTATTTATCATAATTCATAGTTCTGTAAACAAAACCCCTTTCTAACTCACCAGATACTCACTTTGTCACTGTGTACATGAACAAAACCACTTCCACATAATCTCAATGTCTTTGACGTGAATAGCTGAGACAATAAGCAATAGTGCACTCAGCAGGGAATGATATCTATTGTTTTAGATACAATGAATTACACCAAGTCATATGTATGACAGGAATTTGCCAGCATAGTACAAAATTCATTAACTTGAACTGAAACTTGACTTATCTCCAGTGATTTGGGTGGAATTAAGCCAGTGCTAAATTTGGCCCATTAACTTCTGTATGGTTTCTGCTATGCATCACTGTGTGTTCTGTATTCAAACATTATATTACCAAGATTAATAGCCTCTTTCCTATTGCATTAAGAATCCAATAGTATGACAAGGTATGGCTGGCATAATGCAAAATGAGTAAACTTATTAAAAATAACTAGTTTGACACAGTAGTTGCACTACTCAGGGACTGATTTCAAATCCTGACTTGGCATAGTGGCAAAACTTCAGAGATTCACAGGCTCTCAGACAGGCTCTGTCAGCTCTCTGCACACTGTCATACCTAGTATCTGTAAATAGTATCTGCAGAATATATTTTTCTAAGGAAACTATTGTGCAATACTTATTTATGGTGTATTAATTAATGTTGCAATATGACTAGATCCAAAGATTTTTGGAAGGTAATGGGATACTTTTGATGTTACTAAGCTCAAAAGCTAAAAAGAATTTAATCTTTACTGGATTGGATGAAGAAATAATTGATTTAGGTGTAGGGTTTCCATGCTTTATTATATTAGCTTGCTATTTATTCCATTTCACAAGAAGGTATGGTCAGTCTTGAGACGGACCAACTGTTCAGATGGAACTTCAGAAATGCAGAGTGTTTTCCTTGCCATCACTTCTACTGGTGTTGATGTTGGGCTTCAGTGCTGTTAACATGCATTTTATTTTCAAGATAGTGAGTTGTCTTCATTTAGTTTTCGAAATGGCTTATCTGCATTGATGCAGATCTTATATTTCTGAGCAGAGCAGGGCATAGCTGTAATGGTTACCAGTGAAAGAAACACAGGCTTCTGCATGAAGAATGAGCTCAAGAGGCCTACTAAAGTGAGTATGCTACCTCTCAGAGTACCTACACAGGTTTTTAATCAGTAATAGACCAGTTCTTTTTCCTTGGAGTAAACCCTGCCTATCTACTGCAGCAAACTGCATGTCATCATTCATGTCTTAGAGGGAAAATGTTCTGTTCCTATTTTACAATAATTTTGCTTATTTGTACATAGCTTCAGAGGACCCAGAAAAAGGGCAAATCAGGCCTGTTGAATAATTCCTGCGTGCACTCTTATACCATGGTAATTTCTTTTAAACACATGTTTTCTAGTAGTTCATTATTTTCTTATGAAGTAGCACAGATGATGCTTCCTTTTTTTGTGATATTGTAGCAAAGGATAAAGTATTTAATTTTTATTTGTTTAGTGTAGCGCAATTTGTAAGTGTCTGTTCAACTGTAATTTTCTGAAGAATACAGGTTGGTAGGTGAAGATCATTTAGGACAGGTGAAGACACAGATGTTCAGCACCTTCAAAATCTCTAATATGCTTCTTTTTAACAATCTATCACCCTTGCATGCTGTTACTTTTTGTTGTTTTGCTTTAAAGATTTCTTCCTTGTGGGCTGCAGCTTTAATTTCAGACATTATTTCTCCTACACTCTGCTCGCTTCTGAGATTAGGATGAGAAAAAACACATGAGATCTCAACATTATAAGGGGTGCTTCAGATCCCTAAACACAGGGGCTTAATTTTTTTTAGGAGTATGAAATAGCACTAGGTATCCAGGGCACTGCACATGACTGGGAGATATAAGGGAGAATCCATGGAAAACCCCGACCTTCCTGGAGCAGCAGCTAAAGGCCGGGAAGAATGCAATATATGTAAGGAATTAATTTTGCTTTCCATTTCAGTGGAGGTGAATAGAAGTCTAACAAATGCTTTTACATGCAAATATTTATTCTTAGGTATCATGTTTGAAAAGCCAAGATGCAAAGGTAATGTGTTTTCAGAGATAACCTCACTGTAGTGAATTATACAAGTAATATTGGACATTATATGTGACAGCAATTTACTACTAATCTAGTTCCAAACCAGAGTACTTCATGTATTTCAGACTTGGTTTGTCTGCCAATAGTTTTTGTTACCGAAGTACTACTGTTTTTGAAACATGTGAATATTTCAGAATGTTTTATATTAATAAACATGCAAATGGTAGTAGTACCACAGTAGTACAATAGTGTGTGCTGTAGTGTAATAGTAATGGCAATTGTTTATCACGTAGTAACTAAAAATCTCTGGATCACCTCCTGTTCATATTAACAGTTGTGCCAAGGATCCCTTCTGGAAAGAAACTATATATTCCTACCTCTAGGCAAAAGATAAAATCAGTTTAATGGATTGGGTTTCTTCACCAAGCACTCTGATATTCAGTACTGGCAAAACCAAACCACATCTTTTTCAACTGCCTAGCCCCAGTCTTCTCCAGCATTTGGTTAACAAAATTTACATTCTTTCACAACGGGAACTTCATTGCTGTGCATGTGAAAAAAAATTAAAACAAATAAAAATAAAAAAGTTTTTGCATCATGGCTTAAAACACAGTATTCTGCCCAACAGCCCTAAAGTTATCTTGGGAATACGATAAGAAAGCTTTAATTGTTAAAGAGTGTACCCAGAGCAGATTTAGATGTTTCTAAAAACATTTTTCCACATTAAACGGGGGTAAGAGTCCGTAAATCCAAGTATTTTTCAGTGTTTGCACCAAATATTGAAACTTAAGTACAGGTGTATATTTATGCATATGAGTTAGTTTGCTAAAGGTCTAAATAACTGACTCCCCAACACAAATATGATTTACCCAAACACATATGGTATTTTTGAGTATCTTAATTTGGATTTTGGAATGTAAGTAAAAATTTTGGCAGGGAGTTGAATATATATAATGAATTTGTTTGCATGTGCTGCCTCATGTCATGTAAGATACGTGTTCTGAAGGTATACTTCCTGAATAGTATAGAAAAGCCGTTCATCACACTACCTTACTTAATACTTCCCTCAGAACTCCATGATGCATTAAAGTGAAATTGGAGTCAACGTTGCTAGAAGATAAATTTTGCCTGCCAATGCACACGCTATGGTTTCATTACTGCTATATAGGTCATCTGCATGCCTCTTAGGAGATTTTACTTCAATCACATAATTTCAGCTAACGTTTCCAGCATTGCAGGTACTGCAAATCTCTGATTCAACTCAGAAGTAAAGGACCTGGAGTAAGGAACACAGATGCAGCATAAAACTTCTAGACAGAACTATGGATAGCATATGAGTGGAAAGTAAAACTGTTAAATAACAGGGTGCATGAACTTCAGTAAGCAAAGTTCCAAACCTGAGAACTAGTGGATTGACTGTTTGGCAACGACAAAATAGGGAAGAAAAAATATGAAATTAAAAGAATATTTTGATTAACAGACTGCCCGATGCATCTTTGCTGCCTCAGATAGGCCATTAGAAGGAAGTCTAGAATAAAGGGTAACTAACTGCTTGTGATGAATTCATGTACATGGGTTGTTTGCCTTGATTGAATGGAATAAGGTATCTTGAAAATATTTTGTGATTAGAGTCTGAGTGATGACAACACTATGTCAAACAGAAGAAAGCTTCATTGCTTTAGAGGAAGTCAGCAAAGATTATTAGACACATTCTTCCAAAGAATGACTTTCTAATGGATTTTCATAAATTTTGATCAACCGAATCTCTGTCTTTTATCTATGTATAGGTGCTATAAAATGCAGTGTTGGATTGGGATTTGGAATATTTTTGCTTTCTTATCACAACTGTCACAAACTAAATAAAAAAAATAAATGCAAAAATTTTACATTTTCCTATTTGATCCACAATTAAAAACTAAATTGAATTCATAGAGAAAGAAGTTGGAGAGCTGTAGACAAATACACATACACACATGCTATACTTTTTTTATCCTTATCATCAGTAGTACCTGCTACTTGTGGCTGTTTCCCTCTCTTTCAAGAGAGAAACTATTTTCAGACTGCTTTGCTCCTACTTGCTGTTCTGGGCATGCTGCTCAACAACACATGCTTATAGCCTGTATTCTCAGTTCTTAGCAGTCAGACAGTCCCACCCCTAGCCATTTCCAACATAGATACAGTCGATACTGGACCATCATCTCTTGACAAAGACCAAGCCTTTGCTAGGAACGTCCTGTTCCTTCTCCAGAGGAATGGAGTGACAATCTTGTTTGTGAAAGTTCTGTATAAGTTTTTGTGGTATCTGATTTTAGCACAGTTCATTAAAAAATATGAGCATGAATGCAATGAAGTCTTTTTGATCCATAAGCACTAGCGGGACAGAAAAGGGCGAGACCTTAAATGTATGTAAAACTAAAACAGGTTAGCTCAAGAACAACTCCAGAAGTATGTGAATTTTCCTGAAAAGCACAAGATTACTGTGAAAATAGAAGTTGGGGACCAACCTGCTGGAGAGCAGTGTAGGACAAAGGGACCTGGGGGTTCTGGTGGGCAGCAGGATGCCCATGAGCCAGCAATGTGCCCTCGTGGCCAAGAAGGCCAATGGCATCCTGGGCTGTATTAGAAGGGGAGTAGTTAGTGGGTTGAGAGGGGTCCTCCTGCCCCTCTGCTCTGCCCTGGTGAGGCCACATCTGGAACAGTGTGTCCAGTTCTGGGCCCCTCAGCTCAAGAGAGACAGGGAACTGCTTGAGAGAGTCCAGTGCAGAGCCACAAAGATGATGAAGGGAGTGGAACATCTCCCTTATGAGGAAAGACTGAAGGAGCTGGGTCTCTTTAGCTTGGAGAAGAGGAGGCTGAGGGGTGGTCTCATAAATGTTTATAAATATGTCAAGGGGGAGTGTTGGGAGGACGGAGCCAGGCTCTTTTCGGTGACGTCCAATGACAGGACAAGGGGCAATGGGTACAAGCTGGAACGTAGGAGGTTCCACAAAAGTATTAGGAAAAACTTTTTCCCTGTGATGGTGACAGAGCGTTGGCACAGGCTGCCCAGGGAGGTTGTGGAGTCTCCTTCCCTGGAGACATTCAAATCCCACCTGGATGCATTCCTGTGTGACCTACTGTAGGTGATCCTGCTCTGGCAGGGGGACTGGACTAGATGATCTTTTGAGGTAACTTCCGACCCCTGACATTCTGTGATTCTGTAAAAATCATGAAAGGCAAAAAATATAGAACTGGTAATATTAGAAGAGTATATAACTGTCATTTAATGTTGCAAATGATGGTTAAAGACAGAAAGACTATGAAATTGTAAAAATAATGAGAACTTAGAAAAGACAGCAGAAGTTAATAAAGGATAGATTTACATAAATATGCATAATGAAGAACAGATCTGATTGTGGATGAAGTTTAAATAATGTAAATGTGATCATAACTGTAAGTATGAATGTGTAGTGAAGGGAAAGTTCTTGTGATATTTTCTGAAATAAATAGTTAGTGGATGTACAGAATTAATATAAGACAGGTCATTCAGTTTACAGTAGTTTCAGTGGAGATAAAGTATTAAATAGTTGCTGAAGTTTCACAGAGAAACTTTAGAAAATCAAGTGAATTAAATCTGCAGAAAACAATACATCTACTGAAAGTAGATTAATCACAAATATTTTTGTTGTTGTGAAGAGGATTTTTTTTTATTTAATTTTCAGATATCAGTAGGTAGTCTTCATGCAGCTCTTTTTCATAAGGTACATGTAGAGAATAAGTTTTAATTTTGTCCTGTTGGTGTGAAGTTCAGTCATAAACATATAAGCACAAAAATATTAAATATATTTAGGATTTTTTAAGATCACAAAAAAGTCAAAATGCAATCTGTACAGTAGAGTTGCAATTCAAAACCAAGAAGACCTGTTCCTTATACAGAAAACTTTGAGAAAATTCCCCAGGTATTGCTTATTAAGAGTATCTTAGAGACTATACTGTAATCCTAAGCAGTTTCCAAAGGTGTGGGCATCACTAGTTTTAGAGTACCTTTATGTTTAACTATTTTTTTAAAATATCTTTTTAATAAACTCATCCAATTGCCACAGAACTCCTGTGTCTTTCTGGAAGCCTAAAGTGTTTAGTTTACCAAGACAAAACATACTTTGTCATTGTTATAATGCAATATATGACTCTGTTATATATGTTATCAATATGGACACAGGAAATAGGAAAATGAATTAAAGCTATTTACACAAGTCAAGGAGTTTTAATAATTCCATTTATATAACAACATGAGATCTTATATTGCTTTTCACTTCACTGCAGTACACTAGAGAAGGGTCCAACATGCCAATCAGTATGCATGCAGCAGTTATTTCCGGTGGTTCAGAGTATTTTACCTGTTTCCTGATCTTCATCTTTCCTCAGAAATTGCCAAGGTTGTAGGAAGTATACTGAGCCACCACAGTATCTCTGAAGTTAATCCAGAGTCATGTCATCATAATTTAGAGTAGACAATGCTTCACTCTGCTCTGATAGGTGTTTTAAAAGGTCAGAATTATTCATTCACTTATAAGAAATGGGAATATTCTAATTTATGCTGATACAGGCCTTTTTATTTCCATGTTCCCAGTCCTGTGCCATACAGTAAGATTCTCCTAAGTGTGAATTTATGTCTATATAATGCCATAGATGTTGCCTATCAGTCTTACACCCAACACATTAAATCTGAATTACTGTATACTGTGTTGAGTTTTATGGTGATTCATTCCTCAGCTGTAGTGGTATAGGTAAAGGAAGGACCTAGATAATACCATCACAGTAAATAACTTCTCTGAAGGTAAAATAACCACATGGTTATACCAAATCCTTACTGTTTCCTTATGAATTTTTATGCATATGGAGAATATAAGACAAGGCTTGTCCTAGTGGTGGATGGAAATATAAAAGAAAAGAAAATATTTTTGTTTAAAGCTCACATTCCTGTTTAGATTCTATCTGGGAACTTAGTGCTTAACAGTGTTGATCCTACATGCTAAATGGGTTTCATTTTTATAGCTTTATGTGTCTTAACCCCATTTCCTTTTCTTTAAAAACCCCATATTATTAGCTAGCATTTTTATTTGAGATGCAGCTTCATTCTCACAAAGTATTAGTACGTCCACAGGAGCACAAACGTTTGCATAACGTTACTGGACTTCTAAAATCATCACCAACATCTACGTAGGAATTCTGTCAGTACTGGTTCTGGAAAAATGTATTTCCTGCTCTTATGTTG
Source organism: Apaloderma vittatum (assembly GCF_000703405.1). NCBI lineage: Eukaryota > Metazoa > Chordata > Aves > Trogoniformes > Trogonidae > Apaloderma > Apaloderma vittatum. The sequence continues at coordinate 105,511 of NW_009726663.1, forward strand.
AATTATTTTGTTTTTATATATTAAGTTTTCTGACATGAGTGATCCTCTTTGATTTATTAACTGTATCTCCAAATATAGTTTCCTTCAAATCTAGACTTTTTTATCTCACACGTTGAAGTATAAATCAGATGCACTGTGGACCATAGTGCTTTAAGCACTATAGGACACAGGATACCTATGTCTGTTACTGTCTTCATGTTCAAACTTTGGGGAACTCTGTCTCACAGACTGCTCCTGGTTAGGGTGATGGGGTGGATCAGTCCCTGTCCTGAGGGACACAAGGGAGACCCTGATGCTCCTGGCTTGATGAAGCTGATGGTGCCCATGGTGCCTTAGTACTAGTTTCACTGTAGAAGCTCAAAGGAATCCATGGGCACATCATCAAAGCCAGAAATGTGAATACAGGTGACAAAAATATTACCTGGTGCAATTTGTGTCATTTGATTCCTGATTACAGACAGGATCAGCTAAGTTTCTTCATGAAAACCTCTATTTTTGGTGCATGAGTCGGTTTTATTTGACTTACTGGATAAATGTTTTCCTGTTTCTGGACACCATGAGTTCAAATCAGAGCATTCAACCTATGTCTTTTTATTTTCACTTTGAAAGACAGATATAACCATAATCTTAGTCTTTAATTTTCTTTATCATCCAATACCAGGCTATGCCTGTCACATTTCTGTAAATTTTTTTCCCTGCAGGAAGCAGTGAACTATTCAGCAATATTCCATGATTTCACAGCAAGCTAGCATAATCTCTGTAGGGTTCTTCCTTCTCCTTCTCCTTCTCCTTCTCCTTCTCCTTCTCCTTCTCCTTCTCCTTCTCCTTCTCCTTCTCCTTCTCCTTCTCCTTCTCCTTCTCCTTCTCCTTTCCTTCTCTTTTTGCTTTCCTTCTCTTTTTGCTTTCCTTCTCTTTTTGCTTTCCTTCTCTTTTTGCTTTCTCTTTTTGCTTTCTTTCTTTCTCATTTTCTCTTTTTTCTTCTCTTTCAGTGCTCCCTATGATATCTTTCACAGCAGAGATACATCTACTTAATGGTTTTGTAATTATCAACTAACACTCCACAGGGTGTCTAATTTCCAAGGTCTTTGGCTTACTTTGCCGAGCATTTCAACAGACTAGTGAGCAAGCTGATGTGGATGGATCCATCTGAAAGATTTTCTACATGAAGCAGCTGAAATCAAAGTGTAACGTCAGTTGCACAACTCCTCCTTTTCATTTCTTCTATGTGAAAAAAGGAGCAAAAACAGAAGTGCTCTTAATATGTACAGTAATAATGAATTTTCAAAGAGTGAAAATACACTATCATCCAAACACAACTAAATGTGATTTCCTTACCAAGTAATTAATATTTGAACAATATAAATGAGAGATGGGAAGAGTTTATTTGAGTCACTTTGCTTCCCTGCTTGTAAGCACAGCAGAGGAACAGAGAAGTTAATAACAATGTCATGGTGCAGTAGGAAAAACATTGAGGAATATTAAGATGTCTCTATGCAGACCAAATCAATGTTAATCAAAATCATAAAGTGAAAATGCATGCTGATAAATTATTGTTTAAGGGGTTTGTAGCTCTGATTCTTTGTTACTAGAAGTGGTTCTAGATTACTTATGGCAAACCTGAATTTCCCTTTTTCCCTTTTTTCCCTTCCTACTGAAACTGTTCCACTGATTTCATTTTCTAAAAAACAATGATTGACTAGAAATGAACTGACCCTGTGCCATAGAATTGAACCAGGCAACTGTTGGTTATTCTGAAGTAATGTGAACTCCCATTGGTTTTGGGTAGCACATACTGAGATAAAGATTAACCATATTTACAGAAATTGAAGATTTTGACAACTGGTGGCTCTAAGTGGAAAGATGTGATATCTTGTGATATATTTTCATGTAAGATTCACAATCTTAGAACATTTCTTGTGACAAGTGAGAAGCTTTTCTCCTTTCTTTTAAAACACAAATGGATACGGTGGTAAAAGCAGTTATCAGAAAGCCGTGAACTGATAAGATCTATCTTTCAGGAAGATGGTGAGAGAACAGTGTGTCTTTTTACCATTAGCTGATCCACTTTAAAGAAAAGCATGTGGACCTGTGTGAGTTGTACAAAAATAATAGAAGATTGCCTGGGAGGATTGTAAACATGCTGAAGTGACTTGCAGATGGGGTGTCAAAAACCACATATATCATACTACTCGTTGCTTAGCCTTTGCGTGTTTGACAAGTAGAACACCTGTGCTTGGATAACATAGGCCTGGGATAGACCTAGAACATGCTTATGATTCCTGCCCTGCTGTGGGAAAGAACAAAGCACAGCTGAGAACTCCGCCTGCACTTATCCCTGACACACGGGTGAAACCAGCAGGTTGGGTGATCCTTTAGCATAGACCTAGCTCTGCCTCCGTGCCTCTGCCAAAGTGCTGCCTCAGGCATCCCCCAGCTGGTGAGGTAATGAAAATAAATTTACCCTTTGCATTTCATCCATGGGTTTGTGGTTGTTCCTGTGCCAGTGCACACAAAGGGTATAACCTTTTTGGTACCTCCTTTTTAGCAGAGCAAATCTTGTGGAAAGGGGTGTCTTAGCCATCAGGCCTTTGATCCAGGGGCCATAAGAATGCTTTGCCAGACTGAGGGAATTTGTTTGTGAAAGAAGGCCCATGCATAACATCTAATACGTGTAATATGCTGTGAAGGACAGACATAATCTGGACATCCAGAGAAGAAAAGTCTAGGTAATAGTAGAAGCTGGTTAGATGACAGAAGAGTTTTCAATATTGCAGTTCTGAGCTTTGGCACCTAAAACCTTCCTAAAGATCTTTTTTATTTTCTTTTTAAGGTACTTGCTAATCGGTTTTTCAATTCTCTACCAATACAATTTTTGCCTGACCATTTGATCTTTTTCTGCTAAAGAGTAAATTAGATTGGACAGGGACTTACAAAATTCACCTGTACAGTACGGCCAATTCCTCTCTCTTGAAATATCATTCAATGTTTTAACTCTGGAGATAAGTGAGTTAATTTACTCTGACAACCTTTCTTTTACAAATTTGTTTCACAGTGGTAAAAGTTCTATGCCCATTGAAATACAAAAGAAGTTGAACCTCTGATTTAAAAAGAGGTACCATCAGAACTTTTTATCCTTCATTTTTATAATATTCTAAAAATATTTCTGAAGGTGTCTTTTTTAAGCTGCTTAGTTCTTGTCTATTATTTAGTAGGAGCTCCTAAGAATCAGTGCTACAAGAATTTAATTAATAGGTTCTTAATTAGGAATTAAAGAACGTGGTTGCTAAAATTATAAAATATCTATTGTCAACTATACTAGCAACAATTATAGGGAGGTTTTCTCTACTGAAAGTGTATAAGTCAGTGGTTTATGACAGAAACAATTAAAATATTGGAAAAAGCTAAGGCATAGATTGAGAAAGTATGAATGTACATGTTGTAAACTGATTGATCTATGATGGAAGGCAATTGTTTACTCTTTAAACAGAAATGTACGATCATAGATTTTGCCCCACTGACTGGGATGCCAGTCAGAGTTATACCACAAAGTCTATGTCATGATAATTTTCTCAGCTCAGTAATTAAACTGGTAATATCAGCAGCATGATCATAAATGCATTTGATGGCAAATAACATGACAGCTCATTTCATAGAAAAAAATTACTGGAACTCTAATCAAAGACAGGCATAGGAATGTTCTCTTCTAAAGGTTGTTTTTCTATAATTAGTACAGATAACATCAGATTTTATTTGTCAGCATTTATGTTAACACATTGTCTAACTTTAAAATGGTAGCAAGAGACCAGCACAGTCTTCAGCTTTCTCACTGAAATATACAGATTACAGTGAATGTTAACTGTTTTCCTTATTCCTCTAGTGATCACACTGGTTCCTTACAGAGAGCAAATTAAATAAAATGTAGGAATAAGCTTAGTTAAGGTCCTTAAGCAGGTCTTTAGTTTGTTATTATTGCCATGGAAAATTCACTTGACAATAGCATTTCATGCTGCGTTGTACTCTTGGGAACTCTGGCAAGGCAGATTGGAATGGAGAGGTGACTTTTCATTACAAGATTGCCTGATGAATCATAGAATCATGGAATGCTTTGGGCTGGAAGAGACCTTTAAAGGTCATCTAGTCCAACCTCCTTGCAGTGAGAAGGGACGTCTTTAATTAGATCAGGTTGTATTAAGTTGGATTGTCTCTTGGAAGAGACTTTTGGCAAACCAGTCATATTTCAAACTAGCTGCCATGTTTTCTTTCAAGACGAAAGTCCTGTTTGAGATCTCACTTTTATTGTCCCTCCAGCTCTATTAACTAGTTATAAAAAGGCTTTACCTCTTTGGAATACCACAGTTACTTAGATATTCCAGGGCACTCTGGTGCAAAGAAAGCATTTTATTTTTCAATTCCTCTACCTTATCCAGTATCTTCTGTCCTCAACAGTTGGCTTGTGTAGCTTGAATCAGTTGTGTAGCTTGGATCAGTTTGAGATGTCAAAAGAAAAGACTGTCATGGATTACAGTGAGTTTTTTTCTGACCTGATTGAGACTGACTGAGTTACAATGAGGGTTGTGACTACATTACAGGAAGTGTGTCTAGTATCACTTCAATGAAAATGAAAATCCGTGAAAGTCTGTTAACACACCAAACTGTGAGCTGAAATCCAATGGTGACACAACTATTACCTAGATTTTATCCAACCAATACCTAATAAATACCTGCAACTCAAAGTGCTGGCCTGAAATTATGATGTTTGCACAGTGCATCATCACTCTACTTCCATTTGATGCGCTTTTTCATGTATGCAATTAGGATCGCTTTGTGAACTTTTGTGAAGAATGTGGAGTAAAAAAATAGGAAGGGGGAAAAATATCATCCTTCACTTTATTGTGCACTTCCTCATATATATATATTTATTATTTATATTAGTGAGGTTCTAGGCTCTTTTCACTGGAAAACATCCCGGATGGAGTTATGCTTTCCAGCCTATCCTGATGTTGATGTTTAAATGATGACACACATCTATGAGTCCTGGAGGACTGTGCCATTGTGGGCAGTTGCAAAATGGTCTTGGTGAGGTTCAGTGTGGAAATGCATTCTGAAGTTATGAAGTTTGAGAAACAACAGAGAAACAAAACCAAGAAGTTTCCTAGCCTTTAAAAAATAATTTATTTTTTTTAATCCACCTTTTTTTAGAAGTTTCATTCCAGGAAATTTTATATTACATTTAATTTTTGTAATTAACCAGTTCATTTGACAGCTCATCTTTTTAAAATCCGCTTTCACATACAAATAATATGAATGTAACACATTATCTGTAAAGGAATAAGAACACCGGAACTCATGCAGCGTGTTCAGCATATGGGCGCTTGCAATTTCAGGATTACAAAAATTACTATTTTTAAATATAAAGCCTTTCTGCCTGTCTTTCCCTTCATGCCTTCCTCTGCAAAGTAATGTCATTTTTTTTTTAAAAAAAGTAGCCATTCTGCAAAGAAGTGTCAGAGAGGACATCTTGTGAAAACTCAAATTAGCCTGGGTTATATTATGGCAGTAGGTGGATTTTCCACAGTAACCTTCCTCAGATTCCTTCTCTGCATAGTTCATTTTATGGTTTGTTTGGGGTTTTTTTTTTCATTCTATGTGTAGTCAGTTGGTAACTAGAATTTATGAATTCATCATAAATTGTGCCTGGGTCCACATATGCTGATTTTTTTTCTTAAATTTGCAGTTATTCCAGTTTTGGATTGAGATTTATTTTGTAATTTGATTTTTCTGGGATTGAAAAATTTGTGTATCTTGAATATCATTTTATTTTATGCCTATTTTGACCTCACATCTATGTCTTTTGTGTTTTAACTGAAGGAATTGAGAAATAGGGAATAGAAGTAGTATTTTAAAACATTATGTTTCCTACTCTTAACACTAAATCCAAGGTGTTCAGAAAAAAATGGAAGATATGGAGAAAGTATAAAATCATCAAAGCAGTTTTGGGTCTCAGACTTTAAACTATAATTACCGAATATTTCAGAGATAGTTGATTATCGTGCAGGCTAGAAGTTGGCAAACTCCAAGTAAGTGTATGTGTATGTGTTTTTGTGCATACACATGCACACATATATGTACATGCATGCATTTGTTCTTTGTTAACTTTTCCTAGAAAAGTAATTTCCTTCATAGAAGGAATTTACTTAGACTTCTAGCAAAAGTGGTTGTCTGCTATTTAACCAACAAATGGAAATCCCTTGGATGGTATTAATAGCATAATCTTTAAAATATGTCATTTATTTACTATTGACCTAGTCCTACTTTAATGTAAGACACCACCTTACATTAAAAGTAGCTTTCATGTTCATCATCTATTTTCATCTACCTTTTGGGGAAAAAAAAGATAGATACAAGATTTTTTTTAAATTATCCCTTCTTTTAATATATTCCTCTTACACTATATATATATAACACTGTCCCCATGTAGCTTAGAAAATGTTGAGAACATTTGAGACTATATTTTCAAGTCTCCTAGTTCTCGTAATGAACAACATACCAGTCTGACTCTCTAGAATAATCACCTCTTGTGTATTTCCCGTGACCTTTAATATCTAATTTGACCCTTATAAAATGACCCTGATGATTTTAAATAAATGTTTTTCAGTGAGATAAAATGCTCATCTTTTTTGTGTCAGCTATTGAAGTGTTAAGAAACTGAAAGCTGGAAGAATCGTATTGTCTTCAACAGCGTGCTTTCATCTGTACTGTAAGGTAAGTGACGTTCGGGAATGAAAGCTGCCAAATCTGTCACAAGGGCAAGACGTAAATCCCTTGTTATGCTAGAGAACCTGACAGCTCTACAGCTCACATGAAAATTTGTAAAACACCTCAGGCAGTGAACTTCCTCAGATTTCCTTGAAATCTCCATCTCCTGGAGGTCTCTTTGAAAGGCTTCATGTCAGTGCACACAAAAATTCCCAGTATTTCATGCGCTGTCTGTGATAATATCAGTTCACAAGGTTTGATAATAGGAACTGATTTTATTTTAAAGAGAAGAGCTAAACCATCCATATCTTACAGAGAAAAGTAGGTGCACAGATAGTGAAATCTTGCTACTTCAGTTGTTCTTTGTAGGAAAACTCAGCAAAGCACCTGCATGTGATACTGTGGCAGCTTTGAAAAGGCAAAACTGCTATATCTGTTGCTTCTTGGACTTTTTTCGTTATTTAGAATAGATTGAATATTCATATCTGCCACTTTTCTCTCCCAGTGTAGTTCAGGCCCAAAATGTGACATCACTCCGTTCTGATTGTAATTCACATAAAGACAGAAGAAATGGATGCAACTTTCTAGATAATTTCTGGTGTGTCATAGACAACTCTTGTCATACAGGAGAAAAGTGGAGAAATAATGATGAGGACTCAGTTAAACTCTCTGATTTCCTAAACTTTCAGTATAGTGTCTTAGAACCAGTGATTTCTGCATAATTATGCCAAGAACTATCAGGCACAGGATAAAAATAACAACTATAAAGATGTATATTAATATTAAGGCTTCTCATTATTAATTTTTAAAGTAAATTTCTTATCTTCAGGGTGCTGTGAATGTTGAGCTGCACATTGTGAATGGAATGTGTGGTGAAATTGAGTGCCCTTCAGGGAAATGCAGAATTCTCAGTAAATGTCATCCTTAAATAGCCCAGATGTGAAAAATGTCATCTGCATCAGTATTAGGAATGGAAATTCTGTAATGAAATCTTTTACAGATATGCTAAGAAAGGACATGCAATTCAGATTAATTAATTTTCCTCTTTTTTTTGTGTGTTAGTTAAGTAAACTTTCTAAAGAGATAATGCCTCTTTTAAAAGAAATCTAATGTCTGAAAATAGTCACCTATTTGGGGAACTGCCAGTTGTACTGATACCATTTTCTCAGCGACCATCCCCATGAGTTAGATGGTTTCTACCTCTGTGGACAGCAAGAAAGGACAAAGACAATGCATGTGCAAGGCCATCCCGTCTAAGCACCACACCATCTCTCCCAGTGCTGTACTCGAGAAATACTGTGAAATTTCAAAGCTATTTCAATCTCTCTTTCTACAAATGTTCCTCCTGTCGAAAGAAATTGCCTTTTTAACACTCTGTGCATGATTTAGAATAACATTTATGTTGAAACAGCAGCAAGATCTTTAACATTCTGTGCAGACAGTTTAGTATCACATTGCATGATGCAAGACATAACAATTTAGAAATGTCTTGTCCTTTGAGACATGTAAAAGATGGCAAGGATTCATATGTAAATAAGGTAATGTATGAATTTCTCATAAGGTGTGGCAATTGCATTTCAAGTTACTATAAGTTATTTTCAATATTATTAATTACTTTTAGATTATTCCATTAAAAATATCTGAAAGTTTCAGTTGAATTCCTTTTATTTGCATATAAGTGGTCAAAATTTAAAAAGTATTCATCCAATTTCACCTTAGTTATGTGGAAAACACTTTTTGAAATATCCTTCCAAAAATGGAATAGTAAAATTAGCTTTCTACATAATCAGTCTGAACCTTTCTGATGATCATAACAAATAAGTGCAGCCACAAACAAGCTTCAGAGAACTATTTACACCATATTAGGAGATACAGTCTGTACATGCTCAGATTGCTTTGATAAGGGTAAAATGTATTTGGACCATGAAAGTATTTCATCCTCTGTATTTAATTAAAACCTGGGCTCAGTTAAAAATTATTGAAAATAATTAATTAAAAATATCTAACTATTTTGAAAGTTATATAAAATATCATGGGTTTAACCTCTTAAAAAATGCTACTTGCACACTATTTTTGGGAGTGTTCATAATAAGACATCTTCTTTCAATTTGTTTTATAAATATCAGTCAGCCCCTAAATGAATAATAGTTCCCCTTTTAGTTATCTATATTTACATCCTAAGGTTCCCTTAGATATTTGAAAACAAATACTCTTTCTTTATATACTTATACCATGTGATCTGGCAGGAACGTCTGCCATAAAATATTTTCTATAATCTTTATGTGGTTTTGATAATCTAGACTGTATTTCTGGAAGGCAGCTTATTCACTCTGTGTCAGTTTAAGCATACCTGAAGAAAAAAAAAAAATCAGAGACTCTGAGATCTTGATTAATTCTACCAAAATTGAGTCACTACAGAAGAACAAAAATGTAAAATTCCTATTTGCAGCGGAGAAATATGAAAATGATGATTTGACTTTTATGTGAACCGCTTTGTGAAAGTACCTCACTAACAAATGACTCAGCAGGACCTCAAGCCTGGGTACACTGCTTAGGCAAGAACTCCAACAAAATTAGGAAAGAGTTGCACTATTTATACTGTATGAATTCGTATTCCCCCTTGTATTAGCCTTACAAAACATACACTGTCAGATGGTGAAAACCTATTCCTTACTTGTTTTTATGAAAATGAAGGTCCTTAGATTTCATCTGATATGTTTATATTTTTGGAAGCTTAAGGAATCAGAAATTGACCGTGATTTGTTTTTCAGACTTTCCTAGGATTCACCTTTTTGTTTCTGTTGTGGTTGTTATCAGTAATTGGTTAAAGTACACTTGAAATATTAATAGTCCTTTTTACTCTTACTGTCTTCTATGTATAAATAAGGCTTTCAAGAATTTGCTGATCATCAAGGAAGAGACTATTCCTCCACAGAACAGTAAAAACCTAGTGGTTAGGATTTTCCTCTGGATTTGAGAAAATAGACATGTCTTCTCTACCTTATGGATAATTTGAATCTGGAGATTTGCCTCATCTTCTACAGTTCACATAAATGTCTTTAATTACCAAGATACTATTTCGTGAATCTCTACTGTGAAATCTTTTCCTCTTTGTGTAGACTTTCATTAGATCTTGAAAAATTTGGATCTCATCCTTTCATGTAAAAAGTTCCAGTTGTACACAGTGAGGAAGTTTTCCTCCTTTGTTCAAGTCATAATTGTTGATGAAACAGTAGATTAGTTGCATCGGGAGAGATTATTAAAGATTCATTCAGTACTCCAGCTGTTAAAACAGTAAGTTAGGAAGTGAAGGACCAGTGCTGAAGTCTTGGGGAAAACATGAAATCTGAGGTGCAGAATGTGATCTGTGATTTGCCACAACAGCTGGAGAAGAGAACCAAGACAGGATATTGCATACATCGGTCTATTGCAAGAGTGATAATGAATAATTTTCAGTGACACATGTCTCACAATGACACGGCAATTGATCGCAAACAGATTCCACAGCCTGCTGAAGCAACTGCATATACTTGGGGGAAGGACAAATCAGTGTATCAGTTAGGCAATTAGAGATTATTGTGACGGTAGTGTTCAGAAGACTGACACATCAGGCTGGTTTTAAACTTTAAAGCAAACTTTACTAAATTCTTTCATCAATGACACTTCTGCTAATGAATATTTAGTTTTTATACCTTATTGTGTACATTGCTATGTACACAAAAATTTATCTTTAATGCTTGCATCTTAAATATGCACTTTGAATATACAATATCACAGATCATTCTGGAAGCCTAAATTTGTTCACTAGAGTCCTGTAAAAGTAAAGTAAATTAGTTAAAATTGCATATACCACAGAGTAACAGCCTTCTGTTGTCTAGAAGGAATCAGTCATTTGAGGAAAATTGCTACAAAATATCATGAAAAAGATGAAAATTTCAGAGTAATAACTATTGAAATTTATAAGAAATTATTTTGGTTTAATTGTTTCTTAAATTATGTTTCCTGACAGATCATGAGAATTGATGAGTTTAGTAAGACACATATTTTGTATGGCAATCAAAAAGAAATACAATAAACAGAGTTTGATTCTTCTTTCAATTACAGAAGCAGTAATTCCATTAGAATACGTAATTTCATACCATTGGGACTATCTTCAGGTCAAAATTATGTAATATTATTTTGAAGAACATGTCTTTCATAATTCGTATTTTGTACTGAATAAAAGCATGCTTACCATGTCTGACTTCAGAGCATCCAAACAGAAAAATCAGGTCAGTGAGAGATACAACAGTGGATAGAAGAATGCTAAAAGTTAGGAATATGCTAAAAGTTAAGAGTGGTGAAAGTTAGGAATGGCAAAGAGAAAGAAACTAGTGGAGGATGCCAGATGCTGAGTAGGTGATGCAGAGAATGAAAGAACTGTGTTCACTTTTCCCAGGAAGGCAGGTGTGAACACAAACAAATGATATATTTCTTCAAGGCCTGTGAAAAGCTGAGTTTCTGAAGAGGCCTTTGGAAAGGCTTGTGAAAAAGCAGAACAAAACAAACTAGTGGTGTGAGATATGAAACTGTCTGTCAGAGGAATGCAGAAGAAACACTAGTATTAAAGATGTACAAAAGAAATTGCATGGTTTCCTGGGAAGGCATACAAAAAGTGCAATTTTATATTACTGAGGTAGTAAACTGTAAAGAATGAGTAAAAAACAGTCTGGGTAAAACAGTCTGTGGGGCAAAATTATTTTGAAAAGTGATTTTAAAAGGTGACTAAAAAACGAGTTTATTCAGCATAGTCTGTGAGCTCAGATCAGGCATGTGACACAACAATATAAAGACAGCAAAGCCCTTAAACTGCCAGTATAAATGCAGTGATTTTTATGTCCTCACCACAAGCATCTACGTTGGCTAAATACAGTGTACACCACAGAAAGGTGATGCAGTTTTTGGAAGTAACTCCGAGCTCTGGGAGTCTGAGAAGCTCTTAATGGGATATTGAGGTCATCTCACGGTGTCATCTCTACTAGTCTTTCTCCAGCACTCCTAATCTCTTCCTCTTATTTTTCCTGCCAGGTTTTAGATACCTGTAGCTCCTCATGATTTCTACACCACCCAGCTGAGCTTCTGAAATACTTTCTCTTACAAGTGAATCCTTCCCATTATAAGCCATACCTATCTGCCTGAACGTGAGGGTAAGGAAACAGAGATGCCAGAACGCTGCAGGTGAAGAGAGGTATGCCGAAAAGCATGAATAGCTGCGTCAGCAAATGGATGGTAGGAATCATAGGTTGATGACGACACCCACAAATCCTTTTAACATCATTTCTGGACTCCCATTGTTTTTGAAGTCTTTGATACTCAATAGCAGTCATATATTTTTTTGCATGTAGCAAACAGTTTTTCCTGTGATCATGTCTTTCTGTTTCAGTACAGAAACATGATTGACATCACTTTCAACAGTCAGGGATAAGTAAAAAATATTCTGGACTGACTCTGCCTTGGTTTTATTAGAAAAAAAAAAATCTTTCTAACTCATTGCATGTAAAACAAAGACAGTGCAAGATCATGTTTAAAAGCTGTAGATTAATCAAATGACAAGATTATATAGAAGAATTCCTCATGGAAATTAATCTCAAACACGGGATTTTTAATTATTCAGTCAAAATCTGAATCAGAAGAAAAAGAAGCATTTATAATCTCTGATTTTCTTCTGTAAATTGGTTTTTTTTTCCTTTTAAATGAAGAAGCTTTACATGAATAGGAGCCCTCTCCCCAAACTGTGCAGAGTATTGAATATATGACAATGGTAAGCAATTTTGTCTTTTCACTTACACTTTCCTGAAAAAAAAACTAGTCAATACAGCAAAACAGTAAAAACAATTCCACCCAAAATTACTAGGAATAGAAATACATCATTTTGTAAACCATGACTATACCACAGACATAGGTTTTATATAAACAAAACAAGTGCCTTTACACTTTCTGATTAAGCTTACTAGACTCCATTGGGTCTCACTTCAAAATCAGTCCAAATATGATTATTTCACATATGTAGGATTGGAGCGTTACTTTGTTTAACTTCTGCATAGAAGACATTTGGATAAAGAAGCCAAGAGAAAATTGCTTTTTTTATACAGTGCAAAACAGTAAAAGAGCATGGGAAACCAAAAAGCTGACTCACATTTTAATGGATTCTGTTGGCCAGAAGAGCAGGGAGCTTGTTTTCCTTTCTATTTTCAGAGGCTGTAAAACTGGAAAATACTTCATACAGGGAAACTGTATCAATCTGACCAATGCCTTTATTCTGTATGAAGAACAGCTTAGCAGGCTTTATTTTCCTGTGGACTTTTCAAAGAAAACTGTGTGTGATCCCTTCTACATGGAATTATGGGTATTCTCCACCATTTGGGAGAAACAAAATGCCATCTGAACATCAAGATTATTTGATTTTATCCTTGATGTATATGCTGCATGGAGCATACATGTTCAAATTCTTAAAATTACCCCAACAGTGTTTACATCTGTTTTAAGGCCACTTAAGCCCATTGACAGGGAAAGGGAGATCATAGCAACAGAGAGCAAGGGAGAAGAACAAAGAAGATTAGTAATTTCTGATGAAACAACAGAAGGACTTTATATAGGATGTATTTGTACGAGTGCACTTTCTTAACTATGCATTTATTCGTGCAAAGCAGAAAGTTCTTCTTTAATCCATGACGTCTTTACATGAGAAAAATATCTCTTATATGAGCATAAGCAAATTCAGTCTTGTTACAAGGAATATAATATTTAAATTGAAAAGATTGCATATTATTTGTGGGTTTGTTGAAGCAGTTGCAAACTGTGGGCAAATTGCAAAGCCATTGTGTTCACAGGCTCCCCAAAACACTCAATCTTTGACCAATGTCAGTAACATTCAAATGCGATTTTATGGTGGTGGTTCTACTGAGAGGTCAGGTCCTGCACTATATATATAGTAAGGATGCAAGACAGTAAAGTTTAGTTGGCTGGAAGACCAGGACCTTGCTCTCCAGCAAGGTGACAAATACAGCTTCAGTATGTCTTAGGAACAAGTAAATAAGTAAGTCTCCAAGACAGATGGGTACTTATTTATTATCTCTAAAATGTGTTCCATTAAGTTTGAGAATGCTCAAATGCTGAAAAATCAGAAAAGATATATAAAATGAAAAGCAACATATTCAGGCAACATAGTAATTCAGAGTAAGCCAAGTGCTGTCTTATAGACTGATTTTAACCTATTGCTGATGTGTATTTTGTATATTGTGAAAACATTGTTTGAATAAAACTGAAAAGATAAAATGAGAGAAAGAGAAATCTCTTCAAAGAAATTGTTTCACAACATCAGCTTTTACCAGAACATGGAAAAGCTGTAATAGCAATTTAATTTTGGGTATAGAGTTTTAATGAACATCGTGAAGTATGTCTTTTAAATATTTAAACACTTCAGTGTTTGCACACTAGACACAGATTAGGTAATTTTGGTCTGTGAAGATGATAAAGTTGTACTGAAACATACATTTTCCTGTTCATTCACTTCTTAAAGAACCTTTCCAGAAACGCATATGGAAAAGGTACAAGAAGAACATTTTTTCCTTCCCTAGAAAAATTACTGTACCCTTAGGGAGAGGAACATTTACTTGGTGCTAAGCCACTGTTTAGGAATCCTTGGTGCAATTTCTTTCTCTGATACAAGCTTCCTATGTAAGCTTGGATGTGCCACATAAAGATAGAGCAAAAGATCTTCTAGAACAGGTTCTGATAAAAAAAAGAAAACAGTAGATCGTGGGAAAAGGAAAGCTACTGTCATGACAGAAAACCTTTTGTGTAATTACTTTATTTAGAACCAAAATTACCTCACAAGTCAGTTTTGCAAGAAGAGTATGGAATGTCACACCCTGAAGTGAAAGGCATTAATATATGTCATTTATTTGTTTAAAATACATCATATCTCACTGGCATGGCTTTATGCTCCATTTTGCAGAGGTGTAAAAGAATGTGCAAATTTTAAGTAAGGACATCAGCGACAGAGGCTAAGTGTTGAAATAATTCAACACAGATGAGGAAATGTCACCCTACTGGTAGCGTCAAAGGGAAAACCAGTTTGCTTCAAGGTAGAACACAAAAAGGCAAATCTTTCTTATTTCCTGTATTTATGTTACATCAATTTGAACTGCATATACAGTAATTGTCTTCTGTCCTGGGTTACCGCTTAAAATGCTGATGCCTAAGCAGACTGTATTTCAGCTGCTCTGCAGGTGGATGCTACCCCTCCTCTCTGACAGAAGAACATTTTTGGAAACTGTCCCCTGTTCTAATTCAGACAAAATAAGATGGATTAATTCACACTACCCTTTGAAAATATTTAAATTAACACTGCCTGATATGGGCTGGAGAAGATCTGGTACCATTGTCATGAAGACATCCAGCTCTTGGGCGTGAGAATAACCCCTAGCACATGTAAATAACAGTCTAGTGTCTGGTAACCTGTGAAACCAACATAGCTGTTTGTTGAGGACATCTGTCAGAACTTGGCTTCTGCAGTCAAGGAATAACTGTGTAGTAGTAGCATTTTATGATTGATTTATCTGTTGACATTTTGAACTCTTTTAATTTTATTTTATATTTACCATCCAAATAGGTGTAATGCTTTGCAATCTATGTCACATTCCTAAACCCTGTTTCAAGGTACTGAACAAATGCAGAGCAAAAAGACTTCTTGCAGACTAACACCAATATATCTCTCAAGTCAAATGTCCATAACAAAGGATAACAGATTAATACTGACAGACAAAAAGCAAAAGCAAATCTGACTGAAATTGTTGAACTTTCTGGAAGTCAGAGTGCATTTGCTGTATAACTGTTACACTTCTCTTATCAGCTTAATATATTGAAATTATTTTTTCAATATTATAATATTGACACATGTAAATTGTAAATATTGACACATTATAATAGGGACACATGTAAATTGCATGACTCTCCTAAATTCCTCTATTCTAGTTGTTGCTTTAACAGAAAAATATGCTTTAGCAAAATTAACCTCCAATTGAGCTCATTAATAGTGATTCTCTATCGGCACTGTTCCAGTGCTTGTCATCAAGGTACATATGCTTGTCAAATACTTCTGTAGCCTGTTAGCCTAGATAAAATAAATTGGTTTCTCATGAATCTCTGATGGACTGAGATTGGAAGCTAGATTTGCAAACAGGATTGGTATTTACACCTATTTACAGCCTTTTGTAATCCCTTGAATAGAAATGAGTTTTGCATCTTTCTGCAAGCATAAATTTAATTAAGG
>NW_009726663.1:121610-148007 GCF_000703405.1 Apaloderma vittatum
TTCCTGTTCAGCAGTATGCTTAAAGCCTAAAAAAATTTCTCATGGATTGTAGTATCTTCAGCTGCTTCAACAAATACATATATATACAGTCCTGGCCACTAAAAAAACCAGAAACTAATATTATTTTAAATCATTTCAAAATGCTGCCAAAACGTAATGCAAAGACTATATACATAACCCAGGAGTCATCAACTGTAGCTCCCCAATAAGCATACATTGAACAAGTTTGACTTCATTTTCTTATTTATTAACAGCTCGCTTCACAAATTAGATCTGGTTTGGATTATTTTTTTCACTTTTCCATGAGAGAAAATGCAGTTGAATAACTCAGTGAAATTGAAAAACTGCAATTAAATGTGTTTATGATACCAAAAAGATGACTTTCTCACCTTAATCAATAGCTTTTTTCACTAATTTAATTCACAGACTGCTCAGTAAATTTCTTTTTACCTTCTTTTCTTAACAAGCATTATTGTTTGCTTCGTTTTCAGAGGTCAGAAATGTTCTCTTACTGTTTTTTTGGAGTATCACAAGGGAATATTTTGCCTGGAGTAACATTGCATCATCCAGTTAAAAGCAAAAAAAAAAAAAAAGGCTTTCTACCTAATTACTCAAAAAAAATATTCCGAAACAGTAATCAAAATCTGTGATAATAGATATTTATGCAATAAAATATGTAAGAAGTAATATTTGTTCCTGAGAGTTAATCACCCATAGCTGATTACATGCCAAATAAAAACCTAGCATTTTCAATAACCAGAAGTTGTTTATTATGAATACACATTACATTTCATCAGTGTGATTATTATTTCTGTTATATAACAAAGCAACAATCATTTGCTGGATAAAAAAGCAGTGGAACAATTTATTCTTGTCTTGTTTTGTAACAGAGTGTTCTTCTGAGCTCCTTCTGTTTGCTTCAACTGGATTTGCCTCATGGGTTTGAGTCTCACAGGGGTTTTGGTAGAAGCTGAGGAGGGGAGCTGTGGGGGATGGCTCCTTTTGAAACTTCCAAAGCCTCCCCCAGCCCCAGGTAAAAGTTGGACCCATCTCTAGGCCACTGATCAACACCTCTGTGATCAATGTATTTAAGAGGGAAACAGTTCGGGCAACTCTCTCTTTTTGTCTCCCTGTCCTAATCTTGATCCTTGAGCTACTTTGACTTGAATTTTCTCCCTTCCCGTCCCTAAAGGGATGGGATTTAGGGGAGGAGTGACTGAGTAGCTGCGTGGTTCTTTGTTGCCAGCCCAGGAAGCCAGCTCAAACCATGACATTTCCCAGTGATATTCTTTGCTGCAGGTGAGTGGTTGAAGGACAAACTTAAAAGGAAGAATAATGATTACTTCAGGAGGAGTAGTCTTCTGAGGAAACATCAAAGTTTCTGAAATTATTAAAGTTGGGGGGTTTTTTGTGTCATATTCAAAATAATTTTACAAGACAGGTTTTGAAGTAGCCAACTGCAACTAAATTTGTATAGTGACATATCTGAAAACTGAGTGTTTATCCTGTTTTGCTAAAGTTATATCCCTGTTGTGATTTATACCTAGGTGAAGATGCAAACATAGAATCCGTTCATGTACTATAAAAATTGAAGAGGATAGTGTGTCCTGTAAAACTAAGGAAGATATAAAGTTCAACTGAATTGTGAATACACACTTAACATTCCCTTAGCTGCAGCTATAGCACTGCTTTTAATTAAAACTGTAAGCTGCAGGTACTCAGTGCTATAACTAACAGATGAAAGTGTGATTAGCATCTAATGAAGGTAAATTGAATTAATTCCTCCTGGGGTAGCACACACTCCATGGTCCCAAAGCTTAGCATATTGCCTGTTGCACTGTATTAGACACCCCTGAAATGAAAAAGGATTTGGCAGAGGACCAGAAAGCCATGGGAGAAGTCCCAGATTTAACACTCAAATAATGCTTATGGTGCATAAATTTTAGCATGATTTCAAATTCTCTTATGCCTATGAGAAGTGTGATATTTTCTTCTGAAAAATATCTTCCAAAAAGATGTTTTAGATGAGTGAAAGGGCATAGGGTACTAAACTAAGTATTTTCAAGCGCTGCTCTGTCTTGTGTCTTGTTTCTTTTTATCTCTGAGGCATGGGGTAACATGTAGCCTCACAGCTGCACAAATATTTGAGTCAAAAGAACTGGCCATTTAGTGGCTGCTAAGGCTGGTTCATACATGAATCTAACTAGGTCTGAGGCAACAGCAAAGGTCCGGAGTCACTTTCCAAGTAGGCTCAATGTAACTCTGCTGTAACTGTGCTGAAGCATCGGTGGTGCTCTCTATTTACAAATGGCAGCAAATGGAATGAGCATCATTATGTCAGGACTGAGACTTTGGCTATGGTCTGACAGCTTTCAGCATCTTTGTCTTCAGAAGAAAGAAAACACAATCATGTGGTAGCAAAACAATTGTCAAGGATGATGCTTACTTTAGTCATGTGCACTTTTACCTCTCTTCCTTAAAAGGTAAGTCATGCAGTACTCAGTCAACCTATAATGATTATTCAGCATGAACACTCTTCATTACGTATCTTGTTTGTTCCTGTAAAAGAAAGGTGAAGGAAAAGGGAAAAAGAAAAACAGGAAGAAAAGGGTTTGTGTTACCTATATTGTGACATCTGAACATTCCTTCACACATGTTTATAGTAGTTGGACAAGCCATATGTCACTACTATTTAAGAACATTTACATTTTCAGGCACAAAGGATTTCTATACCAGTGGCTGATTTAATTGGATAATACTCAGGTGATTGAAGAAAAGTTTAATTTTTAGTGTAATATTTTTTCTGCCTCTGGCAGTTTATTCTGAAATTAGAAGACAGCAAATGTCAAACATACATCCTTGCCTGAATTGTTCTCATGAAAAAGGTATGTGACTCATATTGCTATCACTCGCCCATTGAGGTTTTTCGAGAGTTTTTCTGGCAAATGTGAAAATTAATCAATTGTATGACATGTAATTTGTTAGTATAATCCCATGCAGTATTAACGTTCAGTTTCTGTTTTGTTCTATCTGGTGCTGTTCAATTGCTGCTTTGTTTCCAGCACATGCTCAGTTTCCATAGACAACTTGTGATGGGTAAAACCTCATGTAGGGCTGCTGAGAAAAGTAGCTAATGAACTACCAAGACTGCTCTCTATAATCTTTCAGAGATTGTGGAGAACAGGGAGGCCCTCAATGCCTGGAGGAGGGTGAATGTTGCCCTCATCCTCAAAAAAAATAAAAAGACCAAAAGGATGATCCAGAGATTTGTAGGTCAGTCAACTTCACTTTGGCTCTTACTAAGGGTAAATCATGTGTGACCCGTTGTCTTCTATGATTTACCTTGTCTTTAGAAGAGTTGTTACAATCTGGAGGACTACAGACAACTAGATCGGTAAAAAATGGGTGGATAATTGGTCCCAGATTATGTCTGGTAATGGGTCACACTCAATGTCTTTGACAAATGGAGTACTAGAGGGGAGTCTATGCTGGGACCTCTTTTTTCAAGTGATAACTTCCAGCCGCAGTTGTAATGAATGTGTCTTGTTTTGATGGCTGCATCTGACTCAAAGTAGATGCAGGGGAGACTGATAATTCCACAACAGCCAAGGACCAATTTGAGCAATGCACCCACCTAGCTACAGGGCTGGCCAATGTCCAACTCAAGTCAAATTTGGAAAAGAATAACATCTATAATTAGTATGCAAATACAGCTATGAATCAATTATCTTACTCCACAAATGGTGGACTGCCCAAGGCCTGTTGAACCCTCCCATGGGGCAGTAGGCTGCACACCAGGATCTTCCCTTGGGTAGAGATGCCTTTCAAGGTCACTTATCAAAAATGAGAGAATTCTTATCACAGTAGATACTCATTAAGTGAATTGGGAATAAGAGCACTAAAACTTTGAAATCTTAGTTAAGTAATTAAAGAATTGATTTCACATATATAACCCTTTAGACATAAACCAGTGACCAAGTCAGGGTCTAAATCTGGATCCAGCTGCACCTAGACTCCTCTCTGGGAAGGAGGTTCAGAAAGGTCCCCTTTGTGTTCTAAATGCAAGGCTTGGTGTCTTATATCAATAAAATACATTGTTGATTTTCTCTTAGGAATGAAGTACATCACTCCATCCATGACAGTGGCCTGGAGGGGGGTTGCAGGGGGCCTGTTCACTCAGTTTGGAGATGACACTAAATCGGGGGAAAAAGTCAACAGGCCTGCAGGCAGGACTACCATCCACAGGGACCTAGAAATGACAAAGGAATGGGTCAGAGGAAACCTAATGAAACTCATCAAGAACAGCTGCCAAGCACTGTCCCTGGGCAGGAAGCACTGGTGCTAGGACGCAAACTGGACCCTGCTTGGCTGGGAGCAGCTCTGCAGGAAGGGACCTGGCCAACAGCACCCTGGGCTATATAGACAAGGGTGCAGCAAAAAGATGGAAGGATGAGATTATATCTGGTCTTGCTTGGCTGGATAATTCTGCCTACTGGAAGGAAGGGAAGGAGGGACACAAGCTGCAGTTTATTCAGTGCTGGCTTTTAATCTCCTGACAATTTTTTCTTAGACTGACAGTCAGCGAAATAATAGTCCTCGGGCTGTTCTTGTGTGGCAAGGATTATTTTTACATTTTTTCAGACCAATTTAGCAGAAGTCATTGCACCACAAGTGAACCTACTGATAAAGTTAACTTTATGGGCCAAAAAGCACTGACAGTTTCAAGGAACAGTACCATCTCCGGTAAGTGTGGCAGTTGATTTCAGAGACTAGTTTTACCACAGACTATTACACTATGGCATCAGACTAATGTGAGATGTCTCAAGAGTCACAAGAAATATGTGAAATAGTTAGGAAATCTAAACTGGAAGTTTTATTTGTGTTTCGGTTAGCCCGGTATCTTTTTGAAGTCTAGTAGTCACATTCATGATTTAACGGGTTTCAGTGAAGTTAGGGCTGTCATGTAGTGTGTTTCAAAGAATGTAGGTGTGTTTCTTTTGTTCATGTTTATTTGTTAACTGAAAACAGAATTACAAAGCTCTCAGCACGATGAAATTGCTATCAGTGTCTGAGATGCCCAGCTGTGCAATGTGCCCAGACCTGCACTCTACTTTTAAATACTTTTTAAATAGGAATATATTTTCCTTCTCTTCTCTCTTTTTTTTTTTTAATTTCTCTAGATTAACCTGAAGATAAATTACTTTGCAGGTACAGTCTGTTTGTGCAGTGTGGTGAAAATGGAGCTGGTACAGTTAGCTTCAGATAAATTAGTTATAAGTTTTTATTTCTTTTCTGATTTTTCTAAGACAGAACTCTATGAGAGAGTTTAAAAAGATTTGGGTAAACTTAAGGAATTTCTTTTTCACCTCCTAGGTTAACAGAGAAGTAGTCAGGAGAGCTACTCATGCAGAAGAAATCTGAGTTGAATTATTTTTTGTAGACAATGGTCTTAAGTTTTCTCACAAATTTAGAAAAATAACCTACGAGACATTGATTTTGTGCAGCTACAAATACAGCAGCCACACATTTCACGTTTAATTTGGGGGTTTTTTTTCCCCCAGGAAATTTCCAGATAGCAAAAGAAGAGAGACCTTTGCTTTAAGGAAGTCTGAATTTTAAGATCCTGTGGATGTGAAAAAAGATGGAAGATATAGACAGAGATTTGTTAATATAACTCCGTGTGTGTAAATATGAAATGTCCATAGCTGGTATATCATATGCCTTCCACCAAAATAATCTCCGGCTCTTCTATGTATTTAGTTTCTCTTTTTTTTTTTTTTTTCCCAAGCTGAGCTGGATTCTACCACTCTCTTCTTGTGATATGATCCATTTTCAAAACCTTCTTGAAACTGTTATTGACTTGAGATCTTCCTTTGAAAATAACATTGATTTTTAGGGTTTTAGTTCTAATTTGCAAAATCTAAAATAGATTATGAAAATCCTGAAATGGGAAACTATTCCTCTTTATCACATAATTTTTCTTATGAGTATAAAAATTGTGCTAGTGACATGTTGATACTTCCCTAGGATTACGTATTTTCTTAATGTAATGTTAATATTGTATATGGCTATACTGATGAAAGACAGACAGTAACATTTCTTACTGATACGTCACACTGACAGAACTGTGATGCTAGTATATCAATGAAAAATTATATTTCCACCCAGAAAAATACAGTTATTTAAAGATAACAGAACAATGTGTAATGAGCAACAAGTGGCAATCACAGGACTACAAGAGATGTAAATATGCAAACTGAAAATATAAACTGCATTTTCCGTGCACGTATCCTGTTTTTTCTCATATTTGCCCATTCCATTGGGATTAGTTGCATAGTCCTGGGGTTATCCTTTCTCTCATTTGCTATATAAAATATGGTTAATGAAAATACTTGGAAATGACACCACCCATTTCACTAAACATTGTGAGGGAGGGTGGATATTATTAGATTCAGAAAGAAAAACAGAACTAACAAGACATTACTCCTGCAGGTTTTTGTTATTAATTTGCTTTCAAATTTCTTCCCTGTGCAGTTAGAATGTGTGTGGGTGTAATCAGAACTATAGGATTAATAACAATGTTACCTCTTCTGATACACTTCAAGGAACAAACTGTTTCTGTGCAGTTAAAATCAGAATATCATCTCAACATTCTCCTCATTAGAAACTAGTCTGGCTGAAGAGTCTTGACAACACTGCTTGCTGTTTGCTGCTATAAATATTTCTGCAAGTGGTTTGATTTCAACTTTATTTAGTCATCTTTTCAAATCTTTCCAAAAAGGTTGTGCGGGAAATATTAGAATCCTTTTACAGTCATTATTGCAGGTAAGTGCAACTTTCACTTTCCTCTCCCAAATGCTTTTTATGTTTGCATTTCTACTGCAGTTAAATTCTGCTTCATTCTACAATGAAACTTGCTGTTGCCATCATTATTGACTAACTTTTTTTCCTCTGAAAATGACTGCCAGTTTTAGTCATAGAGAACGTCCTGTGCGTCTAATACTTTCAATGTAACATACGCTATTCGCTTTATAATATATACCATGTTGGTTCTCTGGATTTGATAGCTTAATTTAAGCTATGTAACTCAGAAGAGTATTAATACTCCAGACAGACTCAAACTCAGAGGACACTTAAGAATATCCAGGTGTTATTTCCCTTCTATTTCCTGATCTCCACATAAGGGAAGATAGGGCAATGCGAAAGCAGGAGATGGGGTACCCCAACAAGGAAGTGTAGGTGAATCATAGAATCATATAACAATTCAGGTTGGAAAAGACCCTTGGGATCATCAAGTCCAACCTTCATTCTTACTTCAGGAAGAGTCTCCGTTTAAACCTCAAGTCATTTGTTCAGATTGACAGCTCCTGGTATTCAAGTATCTAGAAAGTAATCTGATAATGCTTGAACCAATCTGCTCTCTCCTTTTGTTATACAGTTGAGTAATGTTGTATCTGGCTATCTCAGTTGAAACTCTGATAAGCAGGAGCAGGGTTCATATATGTGACAATCAGACATTCACAGATCATCATTTTTCCTCACAGAATCGATGAGAATGAAACCAAACAAACATAGCCCAGAACAAAACAAAATAAAACAAACAAAAAAACCCTTCAAGCAAACAGAAACAAAACCAAAATAGAACAGAGATCTTTAGGGGGAGAGGATTTTTTTCCTTACTTTTAGATTTGGACTTTGGTCATACTTTAAATTGCTTTTACACAACAGGTAGCTAAAACATACTTTCAACCAAAAATGAGTAAATGCATGCTGAGATTCTTTCTTAGTTGCATCATTCTACAACTTCGAGCTCCAACAAGTAAGTATTGTAACCTCTGTTGCAACACAATAACATGTAACTGTCTTTTGAAATTCTGCACTAATCCATCTCCCCAAGAAGGACAGAGTCATTGACTTAGACTGTTGATACACACTCAGAAAATCAAAATAATTTCTCACAAATTGTAACCTTTTGCCTATTGATACTTCCTTTGTAAAATTAAAACACTAACAATACTAATTTGGATTAAATGTATAAGTTTCACAAATCATCTCAAAAGCAAAGGTAAGGTAGTACATTTGGCAAAAGAGGACATTCTACTTTCTTATATATCTTTTCTTCTGATATATACTGACCTACCAACATTTCTGAGATATGCTGCAAGTTTTGCATATTTCTGTAGTATGTGATTACTTCACATTACATGAGTGTAAAAAATATAGCATATTACAGAAACAGAGTGTAAATTTCTGCAGTGTTCTGAATTATGACTGTTATACTAACAAAACTCATTTCAAACTGGGATTTTACTATGTGTTATGGTCATTTATCCATGAATACCTGTCAGTAAGCAAATGTTAACAGTGCAGACAGTGCCTGCAGCAAATGCAGTTTTCAGCACTAATACATCTATGGCCCACAGAGGTTAACAGTCTCTTTGAGACCACATCAAAGCAACTTAACATAAAAAAAGCTGCCAGTATAGTATGTCATGACACTGCTGCTGGTGTCTGACACTCCATGTTATTTTGTGTTTGACCTTTCCTAACTGGAAATACTGGAACACCCTTAGTGTCATGAAGTTCTAAGATTTCTGGATCTTGTGACCTATTTTTCATGTGAATGATTCTCAACACCACATCAGTGGTGGAAGAGATCCTATACTTATATAAGCCTTGGATAACATAACATTCTTTGATTGCTCAGGAAAATTCTAGATCTTCAAGGGAAGTTCTGTTATCACAGAATAAAAAGGTTCACGTGTTCTATTTCTTGTGTTTTGGGGTTTTTTTTCTCTCACCCATATGCACACATCTCTGGAAACTCACCTTCTGTAGGGCCTAGAAACGTTGGATTATTTCCCCTCTTCATAACTACTACATCATGTGCAGAGGTGTTTGAATATGTCCCAATATAACTATCTTTAATTGTATAAATACTGGAAGCTGCTTCACTGGAACTGTGATATTTAGTTGAAGCCATTAAAAGAACATAAAAATCAGTCAGATGAAATGCTTTCATCATTTTGAAATTGTAGTCCTAAAGAAATAAATCAAAAGGGACATTTTTGAAAGGCAATAACTTTTCTATCACAGAAATCATAAATTTTTACTAAATTTTCTCATCAGTATAAACAAGTAGATCTGTTGAAGTTTTTAAAAGATCAACAAAATTGCTTGAATTTTAAATTATTTCTATGAAATTATTAATTAATTTATATGCTGTCCTAGTGTATTGGTAGCATTCTACATGCTACGTCTAATTATATGTGTACAGCAGTTTCTAACACTGAGATTTAAAATCTAACCATTTCTAATTTCACAGGAGACATTTACAAGTAAATGCAAGACAAATATCTCTATTATCTGAATGCTATGGCATTCCCCAGTTGCTTTAGACATTGTGAATACTAAAATATCTTGGCTTCATCTTGTTCCTAATGAAACTCGTAATTTAATTTCTACCAATATTAAATGCAGTCACAATACAAATGGG
This sequence comes from Apaloderma vittatum, assembly GCF_000703405.1. NCBI lineage: Eukaryota > Metazoa > Chordata > Aves > Trogoniformes > Trogonidae > Apaloderma > Apaloderma vittatum. Next base: position 131,107 of record NW_009726663.1, read on the forward strand.
AATGACATCTAAATTAGTTCATGTAATGGCTTATGTTATTGTTCCCAAAAAAGAGCAAAATTCAGTGAAATGAAGAAATAACAGTTGCTTTCAGCTTGCAATATGTTGTGCTGGTTTTTAGTAAGTGGACTAATGGTTAATGAACGTGCAGTTTCTCAGCAGAACCTTGAAGGACAGTACACCTATCCACAAGGAAAGTCTATTTGTATGAGTACCAAATATACTGAACTGTAACTTTCAGATGTTTTTTTCTTCTGCATAACTTCTCCCTTCATATGCATTTTAGTGATTTTTTTCAAATTTTATGACATAATTGAAGTTATATGCCACAAATGAATTTTCATGCCTAGGACAATTGTACTGACTTCCACAGCTTTCCAAGATAAACATGCATAGTATTCGTTGAATTTATCATATTTTATTTCCAGTCAGAGTTGTTCTATGTGGGGTTGGTTTGTTTTTTTTTTCTGCTCTAAGCAATATTCAAATTTGCTCAAACAAATGGGAATAATTCATAATTGCTGACAAGTAGCAGCATCAGTAAGATGACTCAACCTGCAAGGACAAAGTGTTTTCTTTGAAGCACATGCAAATATCAACACACACAAAAAAAACCAAAAACCTTTACAGAAGTATAGTTCTTTAATTTTAAGTAAGTCAGCTACTAGGTATACTGAAATAACATAATTTTAAAACCTTCCCATAGCACAAGTGTTTAACACCTCTTTTTTTTGTTTAAGAAGCTCTTTTGTATTTCTCCAAGTTATTCTTGGGGAGTGACCTAAACATCAAAATAGTGGATATAATCTCAGTATGAAGTCTAATGGGATAAGTCATGGTGTTTATGGTATGCCTTATTTTTGTATATAAAAGCAGAGAAAAAAAGTGCAATATTTAGACCTATAAAAAGAAAAAGAAATGTTAAATGTTTGAAACAAAAATACATTTAATAATAAAATAATGTTAGTGAGCTAAAACCTGAAAATATTAAAAGAAGTTTTCTTCAGAAATATTATAAGAAGTAAAATGGTATAAAATGAAGAAGACTAAAGTTTAAAGAATACTACACTAAACACATAAAAAGTGCTCAAAATAGTCTCAGGATTTGTGTACATGATTTAAAAAATGTATTTAAAATTTTTGAGGATTAGTTCTACCTAATCCCTTTGCTGAGTGCTTATCTCTCATAGCATTTATTCTGCTATCCTCACCTGATTTGGTGTTGTTTTTCAGTGGTATTCCATGCTGATTTCAGCAAATTTATTTTGTTTTCATGCCATGGTAAAATAAATTTAAATTTGTCTCAATCTCAATGTTTTTCCTCACTGCAAGTAAGGCTACTAAAGAAGTAATGTCCTTTTACAAGTTTATCTTTTGCAAATGTTTATCTAGCATTTATTTATGTCTATTAGTAACTATTTCCAATCTGAGTGTCAACACAATATTTATCTGTAAAAATAAATTAGGAATGTTGTGTATATTATTTGCTCATACAATTGTTGGACTGTTTACATAAGATCGATACTGGCATCCATACAATGTTGCAGTTTATATTTTAACTAAATATTTGTTCTTCATGTTTCAGTAAAAGAACTGCCTGTACTAAGAAAAGAGATGGGTTTGTTAAGCGTTTGTTTGGTAGATACACAAAGGAAAAAAATTATTTATTAGAGGCAAGTCTTACTATTTCCATGTATTTGTTTTCTGATTAAGTTGTATGCTTTTGATATCAGATTTAATAATAATAGTGGTGAACTAAGTAAATATTTGCATCTTCTACTAAGAATCATAAATTTCTTTCTAATTATACTTTGCATTTATAAGACTCATCAAGAATGTAAATGCATGCAGTTTACATCAGCATTAGTTTAACAAGAATTTTTCATGATGCGAATCAAGATTAGATGACAAAAACATAGTGTTCTGTTTGTTTTGCATTGGAGGATTTCTTTTGTTTAAAATCATGGCAAAGCTAAAATATATAACAAATCTAGTTGAGTATGCATAGAACGATTCCAGGAGGGAGACAGAGCAAATACAGATTTCATAAAAAGAGTCCTATTTAGAAGACTAGATCGTGTGGGTTAACTTAAAATATCATGCATGCATAGGTGTGGTGTATATTTCAAGCACATTAATCTGATGCCGCTAACCAACACCTTTCAAGATGCACTCAGTTGTCACATAGCACAACAGACAATGTTCTTCACTGAGGTGAACATGTCACCACATTCATTTTATTTAACCTATACAGATTATGCACTCTAAAAGTAAGACCTGTTTACGTTTTGCATAAGTGCAGTGAATCCTTCCATGAAATCAGAATAAATGGAAGTGGCGTTTTTGCATTTCCCACTACAGGAGTTTGCACCAGGGTCTGGCTGCTGACAGTTGTTATCATGGCACATGCTCACTACAAGCAAGACCCTAGATTGTGCTGGTAAAATATTTGTCCATATGTTGCAGAGGTCAGAGATAGGAAGCAGCATGTCACAGTAGGGAACAAAAGGCTTACAAATATATGTCTTCTAGTCCAAAGGATCTTCTAAGAGTCTAATGTTGTGGTAGTCAATACCCTTTTGCTTGCAGACAGAACACCATTTACCAAATCATTTTCCCGCGAGATTGGTTTAGACTAGACATTTTTGAATCTACAGAAAAGAGTAAGTAGTAGTAGTGTATTTTGTAGTTGTAGTGTATTTTTCTTTGTTTTCATCTGCTTTTACAGGCAGTCATGGCTGTTGTCAATAATAATAATGTTTCATGATTCATAAAGCTCATGGAAAACAACATTCATCAGAATATTAAAAATGTCTTTGGAGAAATTTTTACAAACTGTAAAGTAGAACATTTAGTGAAGTTGCATAGCAGAGAAAGAACTGGATCACTTTAACAATATAGACATAAGCACTGTTCAATGAAGAAAATTGCCTATTGAGAAACTCATGATTGCACCCTAGTAGCTGCACACAGCTTTAAGTCTCCGGGGAAGAGAGTGTGATTGAGAGAATATGTCTATATAGTACCAACAGATCTATAAGACTTTTTCTTAGTGCATGAGCAAGGCTTTCATTTCATGAGATATTGATGGAACATAATTCTATTTAAAGAAGGTATGATGAGTAAATGGACTGGTATTTTGTGTATTCTCTCTACTAAGGGGAATGAGCAAAGCATAAGGAGCTGTGATCAAAATGGTCTGAAGCCTCAATACGTATTTAGTCCACTTACTTTAATGCTTGTCCACAGTCTAAACATGACATAACTTGAGCACATTTTTGAAGAAAAAATTGTTCTTGAAGGGCTAGGATAGTCACTGAGATTCTTGAATCTCTGAAAGAGAGTTGCTGTATGTTGGCTAGCTGTCTTTGCCAAAGGATTGAGAGTAAAATAAGTCACCCTAAGAACATATGCAATTATGTGTAGACACAGATGTGTACACACACACACACACACAAACATTTCTTCTGCCTAGTAAACCTGTTTTAAAATGAAGCAGACCTCTGCTTGTGTTATTACTCAATACAATAAAAGTAGGAGCCTTTCAGAAGAACAGGTGTGTATTATTGATTGACAAGCCAGGACAGCTGACCTGAGCTGTCTCACAGGTTTAGCCCAACCCATCAGAATCACCCTTGTTATACAGAGGGAGGTTTTGCTGTGGGTAGGGGTTTCCTAGTTCTCTGGAGGTGTGAGGTTCTTGCTTGCTGTTCTGTTCCTGAGGACTGTGGTCCTGTTTTTTGTGACTCCTGTACATTTGTTGGGATGAGTATAACTTTGTATTCTTTATGTTGACATTAGTGTCTGTTTTGCTGTTTTATTAAGCCTGTTTTCCTCTCAGCTCACGGATGTCCTCTCCCTTTCCTAATCCTGCTTCTTGACTGGGAAGGGGTCATCATCAGATAGAGCAACTGCTGTTATTTAGCCCTGGATACAGGCTAAATGTAGACAAACAGAAGTGGATGTTAAAAACAAGGCTGTATTGTTCTTTTGTTTGTAAATACACACAAATCAACTATGTTTAATGCTTCTTCTTTGTGTTTACTATCAACAAACCCATTATTTGTAATTGTCAAGGTGTACAACAGAGTCTTCAGAAGGAAACTAAGGAGAAGCAGCTAGTGGCCACTGCCCTGTTGATCCAAAGAGTGGATTCCCCAGGAAATAAAAGTAAATGATGAGGTTGTTGCAGGATGGTATGTCCTCTGTGGGGCTCTATATGCCACTTGCTTTACTTTCTTTAGCTTCTGTGACTTGTGTGCCCTGTAGGAATGAATAATTTCTGCAAGGTAGTGGCTGATAGTAATTAATTATTAAGGGAAAGCTTCATTCCTTTTTGAATTAGGATATGTTCTTTGATGTACAACTCACTAGAAACATTATCCAATGCTAATATGCAAATTTTATGGTTAAGATGTAGTTCCTGCCTAAAAGAGAAACTAGAATAGAATCACTAGCATTTTGTTTTTCATTTTTTAAATAACATTTTATAAATATCACTCACTGGTGGGAAATACATTTCCAGATTTTATTTTATTGCCAATCCATTGTTTAGAAAAATATCACTATGTAGAGTACTGTGTATTTACTACTACCTTATCTGAGTGTATGCAGTATGAGAATCAGCTCTGATAATTCTGTTATATAGGTTAATTTTTTCCTTTGTTTTTTTCTTTCCAAATAAAGAGTGAGATTTAATTTCACATGTGAGAACATTTGAAATGGCCAAAGAGCAGTGAATAAGCAACAGTGAAGGAACTAACTTTTAAATTATAGTAGTGAGCTGGAAACATGACATTGTAAAATGTCACCCACATGTTCCACTTTCTTTTTTTTCCTCATTAGGGATTTTGTACTAGCAGGTTTCCTCTTAACACAAACGAGACTTGTGTTAGAGCAAGATAAATCTGCTCTACCTTGAAATCTCCTGGAATACAGTATTATAGACAGAACTACAGTAGTTGTTTTCTTGGTTTTGTTTTTGCTTTTAATCCAGAGCTGTATAAGAGATCTTTGAACTTTAGGTAGGCTTTATTATTTTTAGCCTTTTTATTTTGTTAAATATTTCCTTTTTCTGCTCTGTATTTTTGAGATGATGCTGAAGTTGTTGTTCTGGTCAAAGATAATGTGGAGAGAGAAAAAGCTCCCAAATCCTCCAAAAAGAACACAGAAATTCAGTGCTTATTTATCTTCATGGCTACATTGGATTACTTGTAGAAAAGTTAAGAAGCCAATTGTGACTTCTGAGATACATAAGTATCATTAATTATGGTTATTACGTTAATGTCTAGAGGCTTGCCATGTTTATGCCATCATTGTCCTGGGCACTGTAAAAACACAACCCAATAACTTGTATTTGTGTGGTAATTTAGAGGAGTCTCAACCATCATGTGCAACCCCCTCTAAGGCTAATTTAAGGATTGTGAGCCCTCTGTCCCCCACAATGGGGAACTGAGATATAAAATGATAATTTTTTTCCTTCTTTTTCTATTTTTTTTAACTCTCTGTTCTACTTTAAACCTTTTTGCTTCAGGTCATTTTTTGGTTTTGTTTTTGGTTTTTTTTGTAACTACTTGAGAGAGACATTTCTGCTAAAACCATTGCTTTTATGTACCCGTTATCTTCCAGGATACCAACTTCATAAAGAAAGCTAGATTTCTATTCATGTGAGGAGGAGCTTGAGTCCTACTTCTAGTAATGGTAGTATGTTTCCAGAAAAATGATCATTGTTAGGGCTTTTCTGCAGCCCCTGACTGACAGCTACTGATGATTTCTGAATTCACTGGGTGGCTGGCAGCAGAGTAATTAAGAGACATAAGATCTCTTCTTCCCAGCATGCTGTATCATTCAACTCTCTGTGTCTCTTTTGTATTTTAAACAGAGAGAGGTTACCAGACCAAGTAAGCAAAGGTTGTCTCTTGCCTCTATACTGTGTAGCCAGTGCTATACAATGGAGTAGATCTAAAATCTAGCTCGCAGTGATACTCATTTTGACAGGACATGGGACACCTGGACACCCTAGTAGGCAATATCTCATTACTCTATGTGACTATAACTGCTGAATCACTTGAGACTAGCAGTTTCTGAGAAAGATGACGGATGCTGTGCTCCAGTAGTCATTGCCGCTCGGTCATTGCTGAGCTCTGGTAACCTATGTCAGCTACTAGATAATCAGTCACCAATTGTTTGGCTTTCTCATAGAAAATGGCTTTCTGCATCTACTTCTGAGTTATATTCTTCCCAAGATACAAGGCTGCCCAGCTTCCACATAATCACTCACAGAAGCACAGCTAGCTAGCTCGTACATAATGTAGAATTTAAGTGCTATGTAACAAAGCCTACGTGATATAACCCTCATCTTTGCTATATCTAATTTTTCCAAAAAATGTAATGTGTGTAACACCTTTGGTCCCTTGTTACTACACATCACTTGTTAGTTTTATTTTTTTAGTTTTGTATGTTACAAGAAAAAACACAACAACCTACCAAATAAAAAGAACTCAACTCCCCTGCTCCACTATTTTAACTAGTGACAGTGAAAACTCTTTTAGAATGTCAGAGAGAAAAAAGTGAAGATTCTGTACTTCAGAGGGAATGCTAGAAATCGCATAATGCTTTGTGTCTCTCTTGTGCATGGGGAAGAATAAAATAGTGCTGTATCAAGGTGCTTTGTAATGTACTGACATTTAAAGTTTTTGGTCTTAGCATGAACTAGTAAGATTGTTTTTTTCCTTGAAATTTGATAAGTGAAAGCTCCGAGAGTAAAGTTTTTGTTTCCTCTTACCTCCTTCAGAGAAACAACACTTGGCTTTTGCTACTTTAAAACACATAATAGAACTGCACAGCATAACCAAAGCTATTTTAGAAAATATTCTACCATTTGATATCAACTTCAACAGTATTATTCTCTTAGTAATTGATACATTTTGGAACAGGCAATAGTTTGTGGAGTCTGTCTGCATACCAGAACGACTAACATTCCTTAAATCTGTTCCATTTCCATTGTCTCTTATTTTTGCATTGCTACTATTGCACCTTAGATGCAACTGTTATTCTGTTGTGATTATAATCACTAGGTAAAATACGGCTATACCAAGTATTTTTTATGAAATAAAGGGATTAGAAGACATGCCTCCAAAGGAACGCAAAGTAATAACTTAAACTTTCCAAGTTCGTTAATTTTATTTTTAATCTAAAAAGATTAAGCCCAAGGCATATATTTTTAATTTATAAAATTCATTGTGGTAGAAAGACGTTCAACCTGATTTCTCTCCTGACATCAGGTAATCTCCAGTTGCTCAATTCACTTCAAACTACAACTGCAAAGTTCCCTGTGGACTGTGTACCCCAGGCTTGTAAATGTCTGAGTAAATTTGGCATCAGCAAGAGGTAAGCTAACACATCAAGTTAACTGTAAGATTTTATAATTTAATTGTGCTTGACTTGTCTTTGCTCAATGGATTTCCATGCCTGTAGCCTTCTCTTCAATTCTCCACAGCTGACATATTTATTTATGTAGTATATATTTTGATGATGAGACTGGTGGGAAATAATTTAGGAATCAGTCCCTGGATGTGCTGTGGGAAGGTCTTCTGTAGAACTGCACAGTTTAACATGCCAATGGTTAAGGTATCAAATAAAGATGCTCTGGCTGCACAGAGCTGAAATAGAGCTTCATACCAAAGTTCTGGAAAGTTCCAAATAATTTGAAAATAAAATCATGTACCCTCTCCTTCCAAATAAAATAAATTGGGTGTTCATCTGTAGTCTAATGATCCTGCTTAATGAGGTGCTGAGAACCCTGAAGTCTCATGTCCAAAGACAGGCCACAAATCTGGTGAAGAGTTTTGAGCACAAGTCTTATTAGGAGTGGCTAAAGGAACTGGAATTATTTAGCCTGAAGGGGGCTGAGGGGAGATGTTATCACCCTCTAACAACTATGTGAAAGAAGACTGTAGAGAGGTGGGGGTCGATGTTTTCTTCCATGTAACAAGTAATGGCCTCAAGGTGCACCAGGGAAGATTTAGATTGGATATTAGGAAGTATTTCTTCACTGAAAGGTTTATCAAGCATTGGAACAGGCGGCTCAGGGAAGTGGTGGAGTTATCATCTCCAGAGGCATTTAAAAGGTGTATAGATGAGATGCTTAGGGATATGGTTTGGTGATGGACCTGGCATTGCTAGGTTAATGGTTGGACTTAAGATTAAAGGTCTTTTCCAAGCTATACAATTCTATGTTTCTATGAAATACAACCACCTTTGAATGGATGGCTTATCAGATTTGCATGGTTAAAGCATGCCAGCATCTGTAACCAGCACCATACCATTGCTGTTTTCAGCATCATGCGTCTGCTGCATTTGACTTTAAACTTACAAGGTGTCACTCACATAAGCAGCTGACAGCCAAACATGACTCTAGGATTAGGTCTAGAAGGAACCAGACCATTTTGCTATGCATGTACCCACTTAAACATCTACAGAAAGCACCAAAGAAAACTTTTGTTTGTTTGTTAGGAATTTTTCTGTTTGTCATCCATGCTTTATTTATCAATGTCTTCAACTTAGCAGAGCTGTTAGAAGTACATGTTTATTGTCCAGTTCTAATAAGAGGTCTTACTAAAAAACTATAAAGATAAAATAGCATACACAGTCTGTGAATTAATGATACATTAGCACGAACTAATGATTACTGAATTTCATAATGTTAAAAAAAAATTAATCAACTCAAGGATATTCAAAAATATACAGTCGGAGAGTTCAATCTCTTCTTTGATTACTGTGAGCTTTTTCCTGTGGCTGCTAAGGTCTTGCTGAAGCAGGGAATGCTGTACCTGAAGGGTAGCATGTTTGCTCCTTGTTTAGGAGTGCAGGCCACACTTATACTCTCTGAGATTCTATTACAGAGAACAGAATCAGCAGGTGCCTCTTCCTTCACACAGGTTTCCAATTTTAAAAGCTCATAGTTTAGCAGACACATCTCAGTCTATATGGCAACATAAGTCTACAGTAGCACTACCCCAATAGTTGGCTTTCTTATAACAAACTGGTTAGTTATGGTCTAGTAGCCATCTGAGCTTGTGACTCTTCACCCTGTGATGGCTACCCACTCCTTTATTGTTGATGTCCCCTGACACTGACATTGAAAGATCTTTACAAGCTTTTTGGTTAGACAGGTCTGCTCTTTCACACAGAAATTCTGTGTGATCCTTATGTGTTTGTGGAGGCAGCATATTCTGCTAGCTTTTCTAGCTGAGAAATGTCACTTTGCAGGTGCTGCTGGAAATGGAGAGGATTGTGAATAAACATCACTAGAAACTTACTGTACATGGTTTTGCTTCTATGGCAGGGCATCTGGTGGTTTGTGGCTGTTATATGTTTTAATGTTCCCCTTTACTTTCATTCTAGAGGCCCTGAGTGACCATAACCTCTCATGCTGCATTCCCAGTTCCTTCGCACTGCTACTGCTACAGCCACTCCGAACCGAGCAGTACAGCTCTGAAGGGATTCATGACTTGTGACTGGGATTTCAGAGCACAGAGAAGTATCATGTACAAACTTGTTTCTAGAGGGCAACCACTTTGATACTTAGCATAGCCACATATTAGAAACAGGACTCCGAACTGGACACGTTTGACAAGGGCTACAAGATGCAATAGAAATAAGGAAGAGAAACATCTGAGTTTGGGATTCTTTCAGGTGAATTTGTGTCCCTAATAAACTGCTGGGATAGGCAAGCTTTTTTTTATGACCACTACTAATTCCTGTTTTATAATGAGTTGTCCTGTAAGTAGAGTTTTTGGGATTAAGATATATTCATTCCTGGCCTTTCCCCCCACATCTCATACCCTTAAAGATACTGAGTCCCGAAGACAATTTTGTGAAAATATCTTTCCTTTCCAGAGCATTCTAAATTTAAATTGGAGGGGAGGCAGTGTTATGTAAGGGCAACTTCATGAAAGCAAAGTTATTTTTGCATTATAACAACTAGGTATGATTCTATCCTTTTTGTAGTGCCAGCATTAGTTGGGAGAGAAAGACTTGAGATGTGCAAAATCCTACCCGAGAAAAACATGCATGTATATAATGAAAGCAAAACCAGATAAGATTTATATAACAAATTTATGTTACCAATATATAACCACTTTATATTACCAACCAGTAATGATTTTAAAAAAATCATTACTAAGCATAACTAAATTTCTTCCTCTACACACACTTTGTTTTTAAATCTCAGCCTTTTTCCAAATAATTTTGAAGTAGGTGATGTAGGAGGAAAATAAGATTACATTTGACTGTATATGCCTACCAGCAGCAGAAAGTTTAGTTTAACTGACCTGCTAATTATCTGGGGGAAAAAAAAAAAATGAACTCTTGCATTTGAAATCCAAATTCCCCAAAGTAATCTTCTGGGGTTTAGATGGATTATAAACTCGCTTTTGTCCTCATTCTCATAAAATTAAAGTGATAAGTAAGAAGACGAAAGGGACAAAGAAAGTAGTAAAAATAGACAATAGTAAAAATTCTCAACTATGTTTTGGACTTTCTTTGTCAAATTATTAAGAATTCTTTGCTTTTTCATTCCTTTGCTCCCTGCCTTTCTCTTCAGCAAATCTGATAACTGGCGATTATTTCTGTGGGAAGTCTAGTGATGACAGAAAATGGTTACAAAATCAACTAGACCTCATGCACTGGCAGCAAAATGAATGCTATGTAATTACCATTATTTCTAATGGAATTGCTGAAAAAAATTGTGAAGTCTGATAAAAAAATTGAGAACTTTCTAGTTCTCAACAACGGCAAGAGGAGATGATAAAGGAAGAATTGGATAAAAACCAGCCACTGTAGAGAGCTATAACAAAATCAAAAGTTTAGTAGTATTTTAGAATGGTATTTATTTTACTTTGTTGTAAATTGAGAAAGCAACTAATCATATGCCTGTTCAGAAGTGCTTGTCCTATTTAAGACAACTGACTAGGTATCTGTAGACCAATTTTTGTGGGTGATTGTTTTTTTTAACTCTTCACTTCTGTTTTTTCCAGGCTTTATCCGTTAATGTACATACACTGACGTAATACTGGATTCAATCACTACACTGATTTAAACCTGCGTTTGTTAAAGTCATTTGTGAAAGACTCTGAATAAGAAGCTGCAAACATGGGAGAAGGGGAAGTGTTAGGAGACTGTTACAACTTCTACGTTTTGGTAGTCTGTTCCATATTTCTTAAATTCTTTCAGCTTTCACCAGCATTAAGTGGCTTTTACAACTTTCTGTCTGGGCTAGTCATACAAGCAACCACACTGATGCAGTCAGACCTGCGCTAGCTTTTAACTGCACTAGTAGAAACCTATCTACAAAGCCTGGCACAGATTAATCGTGGAATATATACCTAGCTTCTCCAGTAAGTTTTAGCTTGTGTTGATCTTTGTGCTGCTACAGCTTGATATGCTATAAACATACAAAGGCAGACGGTTTCATAGTATAACCTTTTCACTAGTTCTCAAAAAGAAGCAAAATTAGCTGTTAATGATCTTCCAGATGTACAGTGACTTTAATACTTCCTGAGCCAGGATCTTCTGAGAATGGTAACAGCCTATGATTTTCAGTTGCATTTCCTTGGATATTAGTTGACTGAATGATTCACTCTTAAATTGCTTTGCCTAAACAGTGGGAATGGTACTGCTCTTGTTGGTGTTTTTAAGTCTATTGAATTCATGACTGGCAGAACCACAGGGATGGGTAGGTACTTAGGAGCAGATAGACAAGAAAATAACGCATGGGCAAATTTCTCTAGATGAAATAAGATCTCCCCTCATTTGAGGCAGTTCTTAACTGAAACCAAATTCAGCCAATGAAAGGAAAAAAATGTTCACATGTATTCTGTGTCTGTTTCTTTCCAGACCCAGGAGAATTGAAATACTGTAAAGGAACAGCTTCTGCTTGCAAGGTGAACACTGTGAGCACTTCTCTTTCCTGAACATTCAGGAAAGTTAATCAGAATGGCAAACCTGGTCAGTTTAATGGCATTAGCCCTTTATTTGGAAACTTAGGGAGTTAATAACAATAAGTTAAAACCACTTTAATCTTAAATCAGTGTCCACACAAAGATTTAGTGCAGATAACCAACCAATTTTCATTCACATCTCAATTTAATTTGGATTGATTTTACTAAGTGTCCCTAAAGATAGCAGGTGTGTTATATATCCTAGAAGACAACCTGATCCTCTAGTATTTTCAGCTTACAGTGACACAAGTAATTTGGGCAAAAATCTTCATGAATGTTACTTGGACTGAGGTCTGAGTGTAAAGATTTTGAGAGCCAAATCTTCCTGATCTGTTTGAAAACAAACCAAAACCCAACTTTCTGATGCTATAAGAGATAAAATGAAACCATCTGAACATATAGTGTGGTTTCTTTTGTTGTTTTGTTGTGAGGTTTTTTTTCCAAATCAGAATCTGCTTTATTTTATTCCCATAGAAAATCAGTGGTGGCTTTTTAAAGAGAGGTCCTGAATATTTGGCAGTCATTTGAACGCAATGGGCTTACACACCAGAAATGAAACTGAGTATTAGGAAGATTCACACTCAGGAGAACAACATTTGCAGAAACGTTCCTTTACATATGGCAATTATTTCAATTAGAACTGTCCTCATTATGATTTCTTACGAGTATTTTCCCCTCCTTTTGAAAGACAGATATTTCAATCAGATACTTTGACCGAGCAATAATAAATATTAAATAATGTTTTCAAATGGATCACATTCCGTTACTTACTCGCTTGCAAGCTTGAAGATTTGTAAAGATAAGCTGCTAACTGCTTTGCAGATACAGTTAAAATGGAATTTTATTTCCTATTTCCCCTTTTTGTAACCTAAGCAAATAGATTTTAGTTGCCTCCTCTCAGTCTACAGAACGTCTGCTATCAATTCATGGTCCATCATATACCATCACTCCAGAAACATTAATAAAAGCACATTTGTTTTCAACTGAAAGCAGCATGCAACAGGCATATTAGGAGATAATGAAAAGTGCAGAATAAAACAGATCTAGGCAGAACTACTCAAGGTGCTACAACTTACCAACTCATGTACTAACCCATCAAAGGTGAGAGAAGCTGCCTTCGTAAGCAGAAGAAATCGTCGTGTGTCGTGGGCTTGGATCCCAAGAGCAGTACGACGGCCCACCCCTTTCCATTTCCTCTGGAAATTATGATTCTATATCCTTTACGAAAAAAAAGTGTACAAATTTCTTCTTGGCTCCAAAATTCCACGCTCTCTAAGAGCAGTAAGGCAGACCGTAATCTCCTGAATGACACCTAAAATAGGCTGGGCTGGCCTATTTTGGAAGTAGCAGAATGTGAGGGAGTCTGTACACAAGTTTGGTTTATAAAGACTTTCAGGGACCTGATATTTGAAGAATTAAAGGGCTTTTCAGAGCAGCTGCCAGGAAGCAGGAGTAAAAAATCCAAGATGTAACTAAGCCATTCTAGATCAAACTCAGCTACACAATTATTCACAATTAATGTCACTCAGAAAACACATTTTACGATGCCTTCTGCCCATGGGTTTGCAAACTGGTCATTTCAGGTAGTGTTAGTTTGCAACAAGTTGCTTTTTTATGAGTCTAATGTCTAATCTTCCAGAGGATTATTATTAATAATAATGATATGTTCTGAATGCATCTGAATTTGTACACAACTGTGCCTAGAAGTGATATATAGATTTGAAATTAGGGTTGGTGTTTCAATACGTCTTTTACTATTCTTCAGATATCTTTTGGCTTATCACAGTTGTAAATTGCTAATATTAATCTTTTCCACTCAAACACTACTCAGTAAAGGTAAGAATCAACTGCTGTCCTGAAAAAGGATTAAGAAGATTGTTATCCCCACTGAATTAAAAAAATTGAGTTACATGGAAAGGTTAAGGGGTGTTTTTTTCTGCCTTCTTCCTCTTCTTTTCTTTAATAGCAATGAAACTTTGCTCCTTTAAAGATTAGGATAGTACACAGAGGCCAACCTGTGTCCCTCTTTTATAGAAGACACTGGCTGTGTAAATCAGGTGCTGTCAATTTCTCCCTAGAGTTTATTTTATTGGATATGAAAAAGAATATAAACTTCTAAGCACTCTAGTGTTAGGCACTCTAATATCAACTCTAGTTCCCTAAAAACAGAGAAAAACTGAGGAAAACCTAATTAAAATTGCTATAGATGTGAAAATATAGTTGCAAAAAAAGCTAAGATATCACTACAAATAGTGACTTGGTGGCAGCTTTGACGCTTTAGGATTGGAACGTTCATCTGCTGCAAAACCATTTTCTGAGCAACAAAACCAATATTGAGTCCTTTTCCATCTGGAGGGGAATAGCAATCGGTTTCTGTGCTTTAGCTTATCTCATTGGGTTAGTGCCCTGCACACCTCATTGGAAATAGTTAACTCTTTCAACAAAAGCCGTGTTAACACACTGGCCAGAGATTCAAAGAGAGTTTTCTGTAATTTTCTCGCTCTCTTCTTCACGCTGTATGAACTGAGCACATATCTTGCCCTTCTCCTTAAATATTTGTTTGGCTCAGAGGTGATTACAGTCATGATAGCAGTTGGAAGTCTTCAGGGATTTGGTACTACTGCCATCTGCCTCATGTAAAGTAAGAACAGTTTCTGAGATCATTTTGTTAGTCATGGCATAGCAGCAAGTTAATTCCAGATAAATATTCAGAGAAAGCAGCTAAACTAGTACGACTGTATTTCATTCACTGATCTTGACTGAAGCAACAGGGTTTTTTAAGAAGTAAATAGCAGAATGATCTCCGGACTATCTGTAGTGCTTTTATTGTTCTGATTTTTTAAAGTCTTCTGCTAGACTGGAATGATATGATGAAGATGCAATCTCTTCCCGATGGTTTCATTCCAGACTTGACTGGAAAACTGAATACTATTCTGAGTAACTGAACAGCTGAAAGTTAATCAACAAACAAATTCAGTCACCATGTGAATCAAAATTCCAATCTGTATATATCCAGAGGTTAACTAGATTGTAAGGGATAGAATGGCAAGAAATAAGCACATAGGAATTTTTTTCAATGTCAGTTGTTGAAAATTAAAAAGAACAGAGTAAGGTATATTTATGATACAAAAGATAGTAAGTCAAAAACTTTTTCTAAAGAATAACAGAGAGTAGTCTAAGACTTCAGAAAGGTTTTTGTAAATCAGATGTGATAAATTCCAGAAAAATAATCATGAATTGTTTTAGCATTGTAAGATTATTTGATCTTTAAATTTTTATTTTGTTAAATTAGGCAGTCAATGTAAAAATATAAAAATCCTACTTAATGATAATACAAATGTAAAATTTTCATCCAGTTCACCATTTGTATATTATCCGACACAGTTCACATAAAGTAACAAATCTCACAGTTCATGTAAGAGAGAACTTGAATTCTGCAGCAGGATAAATTGAGTGCTGAAGCTGTTCTAACAGATTTAGGCAGCTGTGTGAAATGCTCATTAAGTCATACATTATCCTTCTGAAGCAATTCTAAAAGTATTACAAAAATTAAAATATAGAATAATTGCCTTTATTTTTGTAGCAACTAACATCTGATGGGGCTTAGACTCATACAACAGTGTACCTACAAAACTAACTTGGAAATAAATTACATGAATAGAAGAAATTTGGGGCTTCTGTGTGCAGATGGCAGAGAAAAAGGCAGCTGCTAATTCACTACAAAGCTCCATTTTGGCTTTGTATCTACATCTCAAATTTTCTAATGTTATTTTTTTATTTGTTTTGTTTGTTTGTTCATTTTATTTTTATTTGCAATTGCACAGGTTCTAAGTTGCACCAAATTCCTCTCCACCTCATAGGCTGTATTCCCAGGAGAGGGCTCCTGCATATCCAAGGGCCTACATGTGAACCCACTGACAGATTTTACCTTGAAGTACCCTCAAAGAGTATTTCTGTCCCTTTTGGTCCATTGATGCGAAGATGGAACAGTTTAGTGGTTGGGGGATTAATCTGGGATTTGGGAAATGAACATTCAGTTTCTTCTTTTTTCCTGCTCACATCTGAAGCAAAGCAGTTGGTCTTTCTGTGACCTGGGGGATTAAAATAATCATCTAGAGGCTACACTTCAATACTTCCATCTTCAGTTGCCTTAAAGAATGATGTTAGTATATTGTGAGGATTACCCAGCATCAGATGGCAAGCATCTGATATTTCAGAAGAATCTGCTGATTGGCTGCAGTATTCTTCCTTCTGTAAGAGAGGATGCAGAATGCCCGTGTGACCCTTGCCTTCACCTATCCTTCTTCCTCTGGTGATAGTATTAAGGGAAGAGGTTGGGGCAATCCAGTGTGAAGAGAGAACACAAAGCGGTGAGCAGAAAAAGATATTTAGAAAGCATTTTTGTTGCTTACTGTAAAACTTAATAAAGACAGTTATGAGAAAACATGATTTGCAATAGATTTATGTACGTTTTGGGGCAAGCTAATGATTCAACAATATATACAATGCCAACTTTGTTTCAGATCTTCTTAAATCATGTTCTTTGGGTAGAAGTCACATACATGAATCTGTAGGTACAAGAAAGTAAGCTTTACTGAGAAAACAAGATGGAAATCATATCTCAGGCTGACTTCCCTCTACAAATGTATTTATTTCTCTGTGTTTAATGCCACTTGTGTTTCTATTGCTGCTGAATCACTTTATTTTATGATTGAGAAAATTAACATAGCATATAACTCTTGTGTAATATTTTTGCTTTCTATATTTCAGGTGCTGTTCAGGTAGTGCCACTTCATTATTTTTATTTAACAGCACATTACTAGAATTTATAGCAGATTAAATCCTGGTCAGAAAAAATAAATACCGGGGCACCATCACTAGATTAGACTGCTGCATTAT